>NW_022436953.1:27442140-27468031 GCF_009761245.1 Sapajus apella
CATCATTGCCAGCACCATCAGCACCACCACCATCTTCATCATCATCACCATTATCACCACCACCACCACCATCATCACCAGCACCACCATCATCATTACCACTACCATCATCATCATCTTCAACACCATCATCATCATCATTCCCGCCACCATCATCACCACCATCATTGATCCTGCTCCTAGATGCCATCACAGTCTGGAGTCCAGTATTCTATCCCAACTCACCTCTGAATAACTCTGGGATCTGGGTGGCCTCCTAGCCTCAGTCTCCACACCCTCTGTCAGGCTGTTCTCATAACTGCGGGGCTCTTTGTTCAAAACGAAAATGTGGGACCTCTTCTTCAAAAAGCAGGAAAAAGTGTCATTAAAGTAACTAAAACACGGAGCTTTCTTCTTTCTTCCAGTCTCTCTCATCTTGTCATGTTTTTTATTTGCTATTTGATGCCATTCTAAGTAAAGAAAAATTATAATTTTTAATTACTAACATGAATTTTACCACTCATCATTATATTGTGCAATACCAGTTTTAGTTACAAATATAAGAACATTTAACTGATAAGTAGAATCATCAAAGTTATAATTTGTATTTGCTATTTTGTACACACAAGTATATTTTTGTTCTTGCTAGAACAGTAGAAATGCTGCAGAAAAAAACTCGACTGTTTTCTGTTTTTGTTTCAAGTTGATTCTTCCAGATGACCAGCAGCAATTTTAGGATTTCTGGATAGAATCGCGTTCTACCAACACGCTCTGCCTTTGCCTTACTGCTGGGGAAGAACTGAGGGAAAAAGGAACGATGGCAGCCCCGCCTTCCCCTCTTCCTCTGTGTCATCACTTTCAGTGTAAGTGCTTGGCTAACACAGGGAAGTGACATGAGTAAGAATGACCAGGTTTCCTTGGTCGTTTGTGCTTCTTCAAACATCGCTGCCTCTCTTCTGCATTCTAAGCGAGTTCTGGTTTGAACGGAAAGCGTGGCCCGTCAGGGTTGTCTGTGCCCTTGCGCAGTCAGCTGTGCATGCAGCACGCATCCCTTGTACTCACTTTGAGTCACACTCCATGTGTCATGGGTTCCCTGGAACTCTCTGCTCATGGGGCATCAAGAAGAACACCTGCTAATGAGGCAGCAAGGAACAGCAGGCACGTCTATTGCGTGAATCTTCGGCTCCTGTGCCCGCTCCACGGTCCCGTCAGCCTTCACCTACAAAACACTGGTTCAAAGATAAAATTATTGAAATTTCAAGATGATGGCAGAGGAGCATTAAGCCGAGAGGCTCAGGGCCTGATCACAGGGCCCTTTGCAACTGCACAGGCCTCAGGCCTGTGAGACTGGCCCTGCCTCTCCTGGAAAATGGGCAGTTTCCAGCTCATCCATCTCACAGGGTTGCGGGAGGCCTATACACAAGCCAGGCAGTGGAAACGCTTTGCAAACTAACCGTAACCGTAACCGGACCAACATGCAGCCGCCACGCTCCCCCAAGCCTGCAGCGCAAGCTCACCACACTGAGCACGGCGAGCTCCAGCCGCAGCCAGCACCAGCGGGAGCTGGGCAGCAGTGAGCTGATTCGAATTCCAGATGAGTGTGAATGACACAAAATCCATTTTACTTGCAGATTCTGAACCGTGTGCAGGAACCCAGCAAGCTCAGCATCACAACATGTTTCTCCCAGCAGCTGCTGGCCTGTAAAACGGACGATCGCTGTTTGCACTCAAGCCTTGTCGCGCTGGGCAGGTCAAGGCCAGCTCCCTCCTGCCAGGGCTCAGCAGAGGTGTGAGATCCCCTCATAAAGCCTTTCCCATGTCTGGGGAAGGTGTCAGGAATAGTCACACATTCCCCATTTGGAAAGCAATTTGGCAACATGGGAAGTCTGGGCTGTTCTGAGGCTCTGTCCAGCTCAACACGCAAAACAGAAGGGGACGCCCCCAAGAGCCAGAGAGCCCGCTGTCCACCCACAGCCATGGAACCTGGGTCCACCGGTGATGCTGAGGAAGCCCCTGGGCCCTGCCCAGCTGAGCTTCCTCAACTCTCAAGTGGAACCGAGAGCACCACGGGGCCCCACAAAGGCTTTCTGTTCATGACTGCTTCTCAGGCTCACCTCCGCTGTGGCATGTGAACATCACAGTCCCACTTAACATTGCTGCACCTGAGGCTTAGCAAAGTTCAGCAACAAAAACAATTATTGTCCCAGCTGTACATGACAAAATTGAGACTCCCAGAGGTTAAGCAGTTTACCCGAGGTCACCAGCAGGGCCAAGGACCACCCCCTGGTCTGGGTAACATCTAGGTCCATGCTTCCATGGTCCCACTCAGGGCACAAGAGCTAGGAAGAAATGAGCTCACATGTGTGACAGGGCATCGTGACCATCACTGGAGCATCGTGTGGGTGGCACCACTTGCCCTAAACTCAGGGGCACCTCCAGGGCCACTGTCAGGGGAGAAAGGGGTGGCACTGGGTGAGGAATTCCAGCCTATCTGCCTCCAGGCCCCTTGGAGCCTGGCCCAGAATTGGAGAGGTGTTTTTCTCTCTACCCTGCCTAGCTCTCCCCTACCCCTCCAAACACACACAAGCACACACATGCACACACTCACAGAAACATACACACACACACACACACGCTCTGCATCTGTGATGGCCCCTCATCAACTTCACCCCTTCCTCTCCCTTCAGCCCTCAAGTCTTCTCCATTCCCACACCCCACCTTCCTTAAGCTTCCACTGCCCTTTTCCCTCACAATGCCACATCTGGGCTTCGGAATCACCAGGGTCCTAATTCCAGCACAGTCTTTCTGTCTCAGCTCCGAGCCCCAGACCCCCATCTGCTGATGATGGGCCTCCCTGCAGCAGAGGGTGGGGGGTGTGTTTGTGTGTGTGTGTGCGCGCAGGCGCGCGCGCCCCTGGCACGTGGGGCCCCACTGGCCTGCCTGTTCCTTGCCTGTTCACATCAGTGTAAAACCAACTAGACAACAGGCCCTGCCCGCATACAAGCGCTCTCAGGACTCCCACTCTGAGCAGAAGGCTCTGGGGGAAACACTAGAATTTAGTAGGAATTCTAGCAGGGCGGAGGAATGCAGAAAATGTATAAAGTACATAAATGATGGAATAGCATTCCCAGGTGCGGAAGGAATTGACAAATGTCCAGGTTTTAAGGCCCACCGGGTACCAAACTGCACCTGCCCTAAAGGCAAAGACACCCCAACCAATTCCAAATGTCCATCACCCCGATTCTCTCTTCACACATATGCCAACCAAACCAGGTGTTGAAGAACACCAGCCACGTGGAAGGTAAGAACAAACAAACAAAATGCAAAGAACAGAACGGAACTTTTAAAAGGTTAGTCCCCTTAGAGAAAAGCAAGACGCTATTGTGTCCCTAAAAAGAAAACGGGCTCTGCTTAAAATGGAGCAATTAGAAAGCAAGAAAGAATTCTTAGAAACACAATTGCTAAAAGAAAAGTTTCGTGGAAAAAGATGTACAGTTGAAGAAATCTCTCAAAATATCTATCAAAAAAAAACAGAAAAATACACAAGAAAACACCTGAGATATATAAGATCAATATAAGAGGTTCTATAGTCATTTACTAGAAATTACAGAAAAAATAAAATGGAGAAAATGTATAAATTATACAAATGAGAGTATAACATCTCCCAGGTGCTGCAGGAATCTACAAATCTTCTGGTTGATAGGACCTTCTAGATACCAAACAGAATAAATGAAGAAAGACCTGCCTCCAGATAAACTATCACGAAAACTGGAACTCTAAAGACAAGGAGAAGATTTTAAAAGCTTCCAGATGGGAAAAACAGATCATTGGCAAAGGAATTACAATCATGTTGGCATGTGACTTCTCATCAGCAACGCTGAAAACCAGAAGACTAGAATAATGCTCCCAAGTTCTTATTAAAGAAATAAAACTCTAAACTTACAATTCTATTTTTGAATAAAAACTATTAAATAAGTGTAAGGGCAAAATAACATTTCAGGCACAAAAATACTTAAAAATCTACATCCCGAATATTCTTTTTGAAAAATATTCTCAGGATATTCTTCAGCAAAATGAAGAACGTATCTAAGCAAGAAAAAAGATATGGGAATTCTAAAAACAGAGTAGACTTATCCCAGGCATCCAAAGAAAAACTTCTAGGATCACAGCTCAATAACAGAACTAGAAAAAAATATATATCTGTCCAGATCTTAGCAAGAGGTAAGAGGACCCTGGGGGTTGGGGGCAGGGGTGGCGGTAGGGTTGGGAACCTTTAAGAAAAAAATCATTTTCTTATTTTCCTTAACAAAAATTAGGGTTGAGAGACTGAATAGCTCAAAGATAGAATGGAGAAATACACTGTCGTTCCCTTGTCAAAAAGAAAAAAACACAGCAAGACCCCATCTCTAAAAAATGTTTTAAATTAGCCAGGCATGGTGATAAGCACCCCCGCTACTGAGGAGGCTGAGGCAGGAGGATCACTTGAAGCCAGGAGACAGAGGCTGCAGCAAGCTATAATAGTGCCATTGTACTCCAGCCTGAGCAACAGAGCAAGACCCCATCTCTTTAAAAGGAAAGAAAAGAAAGCAATTAGAAATTCCAGGAAGAAACATAAAGTTCTATACTATACTATTGCAAATTGCATTTAAAGGTTGACATTGAGGCTAAATAGTACTTCTTTTTGCAATGATAATAGAAATATAGCTTTTAGTAAACCACGATGTCATGATAAAAACAGTATTCTTACTAAATTATAAAACCTATGAAGCGGAAATTTACTTGGAATTGGTAATGGTACACATATAATTTATAATTGGTTCCAAACAGGCTGTGATAGTCTAGCAATTTAAGTAAAAGCTTTATTTGCCAACATTTATAAATTATATATATGCTATTTAACAAAAATTTTCCGACAAATCTGATTAAAGATGAAAACCACCATGCTATAGCACAGCTCGTGTGCCTTCTCTCTTTGCTGCCTGTCCCTTATCAGATTTTAGAAAAGTTTGAGCTTTTGAAGTCAATCTGAGTATCCTGTGACAATATTAAACTTTTTTGTAAATGAGTCCTCTAAATTTTGGATGCATGTTGTTCAAAAAATTGGAGATGCCTGATCAGATTATTCAACACACAGACTTTCAGGTTTTGAAGCTTCGAAAGAATTGCTTTAATTGAAAACAAAGCTTACAAATGAAAAGACATTGGAATTCATCCCTAAAAAAAAAAAAAAGAAAGAAAAAAGGAGAAACTCGGCACATTAATCAATCAAATTACCCCAAAACTTACAAACAACCAGCGTTCACTCTCTCACGGGTGAGGCTAGACACAGTGTGGATCAAGCATCCGGAGGCGGCCTCACTGGCCCCTCCCACTCAGGGTCTCTCACAGGCAGCAGGAGCACGTTAGCCAGGACTGTGATTACCTCAAGGTGTCAGGGGGCTGGGAGATCAATGTGGAAATTCTATAATGATATTTCAGAATATCTTGACTTGTGACAAGACTCTTTTGATGGAGCTTCTATTTTAATTAGAAAGAAATACATTGTTCCCGGAGAGCATGAAACTGAGAAACCTACAATTTTGCAGCTTCTAAATGTGTAACGAAGCATGTGAAAGAATCACAAATAAATATGACTTATCTAATGAATTTTGTCTTGTAAAAATATTTGCTGAAGAAAGGTACTCTGAAAGGAGACAAAAAATAGTATCTGGTAAAATATTTAGGCTGAAAGAGTTTCTCATTTTAATGTCAAAAAGTTAGCATTGAAAATATCCTTCATTTCCCTTGAGCTGACTAGGGCCTCAACATCTGTAGAGAGAATATTTTCCCAATTCAAAATATTACGATCTATAATGAAGGATAGAGTACAGATGTCAATATTTCAAATTAATTAACCATAATATGTTTCTCAAATTCCTGGCCTCAAGTGATCCTCCTGTCTTGGTCTGCCTAGTGACTGGGACTACAGGTGAGCACTGCTCTGCCCAGCTAATGTTTTTATTTTTTATTTTTTGTAGAGACGGAGTCTTGCCACGTTGCACAGACTGGTCTTGAACTCCTAAGCTCAAGTGATCCTCTGGCCCTGGCCTTCCAAAGTGCTGAGATTATAGGCGTGAGCCACCATGCCCAGCTGTTAGTTTTTGTTTTAGAAATAATTTTCTTGTTGAAAATAGTTTGTTATAGAACCATTTATAGAACTATTTTTTAAAACCTGCCAGTCAAGAAATAAATATTTCCAAACTATATACACTTCTTATTATTTTAGAATTTCTTTTCACTCTCAAAAGTGCACCTTGGTTTCGTTGATGAAATATATGTCCTGCCAGCCCTGAAGGACGAGGAGGCATATTCAGTTTCCTTTGTTGTGTAACAAATTACCCCAAAACTTACAACCAGCGCTCACTCTCTCACAGGAGAGCCTAGACACAGTGTGGATCAAGCGTCCAAAGGCGGCTTCACCAGCCCCACCCACTCAGGGTTCCTCACGGGCAGCAGGGGTGCGTTAGCCAGGACTGTCATTACCTCAAGGCGTCACGGGGCTGGGAGATCCGCATCCATGCTCATGCGTGTGGCTGTTGGACCTCAGAAGATCTGCTTCCAAGCTCACTGACATGGTATTGGACCTGTGTTCGTTTGCTAGGGCTGCCATAACAAATACCACACATTGGATGACATACACAACAGACGTTCATTTTCTCACAATTCTGGAGGCTACAAGTCCAAGTTCAAGGTGTTTTGCTGGGCTGGTTTCTTCTGAGGCCTCTGTCCTTGGCCTGCAGGCAGCCATCTTCTCCCTGTGTCTTCACAGGGTCTTTCCTCTGCTTCTGTCTGTTCCTAATCTCTTATAAGGCACCGGTCATAAAAGATGAGGGCCCACCCTAATGACCTCATTTTAAATGAATTATCTCATTAAAAAATCCTATCACCAATTATAGTCACATTCTGAGGTACTGGGAGTTAGTGCCTCGCGTGCGGTAACAGGGCCTTTCCACCCGAGTGTCTTCACAACAGGACAGCTTACGGTGTGAGACAGAGAGGGATCACTAAGATGGAAGTCCTTTTGTAATTTAGTCTTGGAAGCCACATCCCACCTCTTCTACCATCTTCTATGAATATGAAGAGAAGAGAATCAACAGGTCCAGCTCATCCTCAAGGGAGGGGATCCCACAAGAGTCTGAATTTCAGGAGGAGGCCACCTGGAGGGCTGCCTACCATGCTTTGTGACCATTTTGTCCCAAGTCCACTTGAGGGACCAGGACTTGAGATTGGGGATACTGGCTTTGCAAAGTCAGTTTATCCTCCGTTGGAAGGGTGGGGCATTGAGAGGTTGGTTGTATGAGGGACCCCAAGCAATTCCGGTTTCCGAGTTTAGAGCAATAGAGAAAAAAAGGCAGGGAGGGAGGTCAGGAGGTCTGTGCAAATCAAAGGAAGAGAGTGCTGTGCGCAGGTCTTGTGCGCTCTCTCTGGCAAGCCCCCTGGGCTGCCATAGCAGCGTCTATTCCCCTTTGCATCTGCTCCTCTCCCCCTGCACACAAGCACACATACCCAGTGACAGTCACACACACACGTGTGAAAACACACTCAATCACAACCTTATACACTTGCACACACATGTACATACAAGCACATGAACACACATTCACACACGTGTAAGCACATACAAGTCACACTTGCACATGTACTCACACACACACCACACACATACACACACAGGCAGACACCACGCAGCAGCCTCCAGCACCCTCCCTGTGCCCAGCACGCAGCCTGTGCTCAGTGAGGGCTGACTTCATTAGTGAAACATTAAGTCGGGGGAAATTGTGTTTGGGGATCCCTCTTTCCAATTCATCTTTTCAGTTGTTTAACATCGGCTCCTGGGCATTCACTGTGTGTTGAGCCCTCAACTCGTGCTTCTCAGAAATAGAAAAATATCATTTTCCTTTTCCACAATTGCGTCTGAACTAAGAGTGCTTTGAGGGCTTTTTAATGAAATACAGTTTTTCAAATCGGGCAGTATCTAAGTCTTATACTCAAACACTTGAGAGAGAAGAAAATTGAAAGGATTCTCTCCAAGCAAACTACCAGATCTTCCCACATTTTGGAAAGGGAAACTTTTGAAAAAATAATGCTTGGTCTAATATCCACCCAGTGTACTGGGCTGCAACTTCCAAGGCCCCCTAAACCAGAGCAATGGGAATGACGCTCTCTCGGGTGAAATTATGGCTAAATTTGTTGAACTGTATTTTCTAAAGAATATCCAATAAGCATGCATTCTTATTGGATAAAGGTTAAGTTAAAGATAAGTTAAAGGTTATTTTTTTAAGATGAAAGAAATAATTATTAATACAATAAATACAAAGAATTAAGCACAGTGCCTGGCAAGGTAAAATGGGCTCTATGTTATATTTTGGTTGTTTTCATTGTAAGGAACCCACTGGGGAAAAGCCTGCTTTCTAAGAAGCTGGAATTCTGATAATTTAGTGCCCCTTCCTGGGCCCCTCAGAATCCTGCTATTGAGAGCAGCTTTGGAAGAGACAGAAGGTCTGAGTTCCGAGTTAGCTCCACGATCCCCACCAGAGAGGGAGGCTTTCCACAATACTCATTCTTACCCCACAGTCTAGGGCATGAAGCTCTGATATGATTTGCTGTGTCCTCACCCAAATCTCATCTTGAATCATAGTTCCCATAATCCCCACGTGTTGTGGGAGGGACCAGGTGGAGATAACTGAATCATGGGGGCAGTTTCCCCTGTCCTGTTCTCATGATAGTGAGTTCTCACGAGATCTGATGGTTTTATAAGGGGCTTCCCCCTTCACTTACCTCTTATTCTCCCTCCCGCTGCCACGTGAAGAAGGATGCGTTTGCTTTCCCTTCTGCCATGATTGTAAGTTTCCTGAGGCCTCCCAAGCCATGATGAACTGTGAGTCAATTAAACCTCTTTCCTTTATAAATTAGCCAGTCTTTATGTCTTTATTAACAGCATGAGAACTAATACAGAATCCCAGTGAAAATGCAGCAATATCAGAAACATGTACACATTCATGACCTTAATATCTGCCTCTGAGCAATTTCCCGTTGATTTTCTTTTATAACAAGGTCACGCCAAGCATGCTACTTCCTATTACAGTGTTATTCTTAATTTGATTTCAGAATTATTCTTCACATGTCACCTTCTTCCTTGAGCCATTTTCTCCCTCCAGTGAAATCCTGGCACTCACGGCAGCTCTCAGAACTAAATTAATTATAAAAGCATATTAATGTCATCTGTAGAGCAATGAAATTAATTTATTCAATACATCCAAGAGGAAGTCATCAATTATGACCAGAGATTATAGCATTTTATGTTACAGCATTTAAAATTCTTACAAATTTTAATATTTCCTTCAGCAAGAATTGCCATAAATATCATCTGCTGTGCAGTCTTGATTTACGAATTAAGTGTAACTTTTAGTCCACTGGTGTTCAAATACTAAACACTTTACTCTTATCAAGTGTCTGTTCTTAGATGTTTATACCTGTATGAAAAATGAGGATCCCCATTCCCTTAAGGGTGACCTCTGCCCTCAGAGTACAGAAATATGCAATAGCATCTGTGCGGAGACATATACACATTTTTAGAAAGTGCTTCCCAGCTTAAGATGCATGATAAGCTCAATACAGGGAAACCCATCCGTGCCCTCATGTCAGATCTAAATATACCACGGGGCCCCAAGTGATTCATTCTCAGAATGAAGAAGGCAGCCAAAGGAAACACACTGGCCTTCCCTTGTGCCTCTCAAAGGCTATTAGAGGACATGCAATTCGTCACCCACAGCACTTCTTACTAAACACCTCTTTCCACCCAATTCCTCCTCTAAGTTACCTGCAAGACCCACAACTAGTCAGAAGCTCTCCCTCAACTCTTCTCCTAAACTCTCCCCTAGAGAAGATATTTGACATATATCTGACAAATAACTTGTAACCAGACCATATAAGAAATGCCTACAAAGTAACTTCTTAAAAGGCAGACATTCCTAGAAAACTATGGGCTGGCTGGGCACGGTGGCACGCACCTGTGATGCCAGCTACTAGGCAGGCTGAAAAGGAGGATCACTTGAGTCCAGGAGTTTGAGTCCAGCTTGGGCAATGTAGCAAGACCTGGTCACAAGAAAATAACAACAACAGGCTGGGAGCGGTGGCTCACTCCTGTAACCCCAGCACTTTGGGAGGTCGAGGTGGGTGGATCACAAGGACAGGAGTTCGAGACCAGCCTCACCAATATGGTGAAACCTCATCTCTATTAAAAATACAAAAATTAGCCAGACGTGGTGGCAGGCACCTGTAGTCCCAGTTACTCAGGAGGCTGAGGCAGAAGAATTGTTTGAACCCAGGAGGCAAAAGTTGCGGTGAGCCGAGATCGTGCCACTGCACTCCAGCCTGGGTGACAGAGCAAGACTCCATCTCAAAAATAATAGTAACAGCAAGCAAACAATGAGCATCACACTGGAACAGGCCCCTCATGAGAGAGGAGACCCAAGGGCCACTAAACATGGGACATGGTGCTCAGCTCCACGAATCATCAGTGATAGCAATGAAGTTAACACAGAACACCCCCAGCAGAACAGCTAAGATGAAAAAGGCAGAAAAATGCCAAGATCCGCAAGGATGTAGAGCGACTGGACCTTTCACAGGCTGCTGGTGGAGTATAAATTGGTCCCATTTAGAACAGTGTCTGGCAGGATATACTGAGCTGAACATATGCGTTCCTGATGACCCAGAAACTCCACTCCTAGGTAAATGCTCAAAAGAAATGAGTCCATATGCTCACCAAAAGGCATGTACTAGAATATTCATAACAGCTTTATTCAAAATAGCCCCAAACTGAAAACTACAAAACGTCCATCAACAGCAGAATGGAATATAGTTGCCAGATAAAATATAGGATGCCCCATTAAGTTTGAATTTCAGAAAGGCAAAAATAGCCAGGTGCGGTGGCTCATGCCTATAACCCCAGCACTGTGGGAGACCAAGGCAGGCGGATCACAAGGTCAAGAGATCGAGACCATCCTGGCCAACATGGTGAGACCCCATCTCTACTGAAAAATACAAAAATTAGCTGGGTGTGGTGGCATGCGCCTGTAGTCCCAGCTACTTGGGAGGCTGAGGCAGAAAAATTGCTTGAACCTGGGAGGCAGAGGTTGCAGTGAGCCAAGATCGTGTCACTGCACTCCAGCCTGGCACCTGGCGACAGAGCGAGACTCTGTCTCAAAAAAAAAAATAGATGACTCTCACAGACATAAGGATAAGAGAAGACAGACACAAAATTATATTAATTGGGTGGTGCCATGTATGTGATACTCCAAAAGCACAAAACTCGTCCATGCTGTCAGAAGTCAAGCGGGGGGACGGGTAGTTACTGGAAAGAGACACAAGGGGCATTTTGGGAGCCTGGAATGTTCTGTCTCTTGAAATGGGTGCTGGTCAAACTTCGTAAACATTCGTCAAGCTGTTCACTTAGGACACATGTGCTTTTACAATTGTAAGATAATACTTCCCAGAAGTATTCTTTGTGTATCTAAAGTTCAGATTTTACAAAGCATCCTGTAGTTTGTATGGCAGCCATCCTCCATTCTCCTGTTAATGGGTATTTTTCCCATCAACACATATCACAAGTGTATTTTATATGTCAACAAACAATTATTAAAACTCTCACAGAACCCTGCTCCCAGCATGGGTCCTTCCATGGGAAGGTAATGCCAGTGGGCAAAGGGAGAATTTTGAGTGGGCTGGGAGTAGGGTCAGAGGTGGAAACAGCTGCAAATACTCACGTAGTAATCCATTTCAAGAGACAAAACATTCCAGGCTCCCAAAATGCCCCTCGTGTCTCTTTCCAGTAACTACCCATGCCCCCCATTAGCTTGACTTCTGACAGCATGGACGAGTTTCGCGTTTTTGGAATATCACATACGTGGTACCACCCAACTAATATAATTTTGTGTCTGGCTTCTCCTGCTCATCCTTATGTCTGTGAGAGTCATCTATGTTGCACACAGCAGTCGCTCATTGTGGGCAATATTACTGTATAGGACCTTTTGTATATGCTTGTTCTCCAAACCCTGTTGTTATGCTACAAAAGAGCGGTCCAGCAGCTTACTGAGAAATCACCAGCTCCCTGCTTGTCTGAGGGTCGACCTGTGCAGATTATACCTGCTCCAATTCCCACACTTGCCAAAATAAATGTCTTCCAAAGTCCAGAGATCTGAACCCCATCTCTATCCTCTTGGGATTTAAGTTGTCTACCAGCTAGGTACCTTCAAACTTGATCTGTATTTGTAGGAAGAAGGGCAGTGATCAGTCACACGCTTATATATATATTTTTTTCTTTTTTCTTTTTTGAGACAGAGTCTTACTCTGTTGCCCAGGCTGGAGTGCAGTGGCTTGATCTCTGCTCACTGCAACCTCTTCCTACCAGGTTCAAGCGATTCTCCTGCCTCAGACTCCCAAGTAGCTGGGATTACAGGTGCATGCCACCATACCTGGCTAATTTTTGTATTTTTAGTAGGGATGGGGTTTCACCACGTTGGCCAGGCTGGTCTCAAACTCCTGACCTCAGATAATCCACCCGCCTCCACCTCCCAAAGTGCTGGGATTACAGGTGTGAGTCACCACACCCCACCTGTCCACACGTTTTCACTTCAGTCACTTCAGGATTAGGGAATGCAGCTTAATCCTGATTTTAGCATAGAGACCCCGCATGGCCTTGGAAGCCCACGTTGAGCCGCTGCTTCCACCTCTCGCATGGCCTCCAAACCCCACCTGGGCTCGAAGTCAGGGCTCTGCCTTCCTCCCATTCTCTGGGCCGTGGCCATGTTTTATAGGTGCCTTCATCGGGCACGAGTTAGCCTGCGGCGCCGGCCACTCCCAGAAGTGACAGGGACCCCCTGACAGAGCCAGGAGAAACACTGAGAAGTACAGATGCTTCTTGGACAGTGGCTCACTAAGGTGAGGACAGAGGAAGCTGGAAGGGAGGAGTTAGAAATCCATGGAGCCAACAAACAAGTAGAGACAGGCACTCTGTAAAAGGCAGGAGAGGGCCACGGTTAAAGACAGGCTTTAGAGCCAGACTCAGCTTCAACATCCACTAACTATGCTGCCTTGCGCCCATGACCAAATATCTGAGCCTCAGTTTTCTCATCTGCAAAGTGGGGGTAATAATAGTTCCTACACTGGGTTATTGTGGGGACCAGAGACAGCGGGTAGTGGATTGTATTTTCCAAAGGCAACCACAGTGCATTTTTCCCATACATGCTCATTGGGAACCTCATTATTCTCCTATCGAGTGGAGTCTAATTCCCTTCCTTTGAATCTTCGGGGAGCAGAGGGCTTCTCACTGGCCTGGGATGGACAGAATACAGCAGGAGTGATGCAGCCTGACTTCCAAGGCGAGGGCGTAACAGGCATCTGCCCTCCACCTTGTTAGCTGGTATCCTCGCCTCTGGAGCCTTGGCCTGACTAAAGTCCAGGTACCTGGAAGCCACCATGCTGTGAGGAAGCTCAAGCCACATGGAGGGGCCACCTGGAGGGGCTCCAACTGACAGCCCCTGCTGAGATGCCAGGTGACAGACAATGTCAAAGAGCAGCCATAATTAAGATACCTCTATGTGACTCCAGTCCTCAGCTGCCAATACCCCAAGTCATCAGCCTTGAGTCTTCCCAGTGAAGCCCCAGGCATCATGGAGCAG
This sequence comes from Sapajus apella, assembly GCF_009761245.1. Taxonomy (NCBI): domain Eukaryota; kingdom Metazoa; phylum Chordata; class Mammalia; order Primates; family Cebidae; genus Sapajus; species Sapajus apella. The sequence continues at coordinate 27,455,838 of NW_022436953.1, forward strand.
AGACATATCACTCCCACGTGTGCTGTCCAAATCCCCAACCCATACTCATGAGCAAGATCAAAGGGTTGCTTTAAGCAATTAAGTGTGGGGGTGTATTGCTACATGGCAATAGTATCAGTTAGATTTGGCTGTGTAACAACCCCAGAATTGAGTGGCTTAAAACAACATGTTTATTTGGCTCACCGTTCTGCAGGTCAGCTGGGCAGCGCTTAGGGAGGACTCAGCTGATCTCCACTGGGCTCCCTTTGTATCTGTGGTCCACTGGTGGGTCTGCTGGTGGCTGGTTGATCCAGAATGGCCTTGCTCACAAGGTGGGCAGTTGGCAAGCTGGCAACTGGGCAACAGATGCAACTGGGCCACGGGTCTCTCATCACCCAGGAGGTTGGGCCGGGCGTCTTCACATGGGAGCAGAGTCACAGGAGCAGCAGCAAGGGGCCAGCCCCACCGTGCAGCCGTTCTCAGGCCTCTACTCACAACATGTTTGTTAACATTCCGTCGGCCAAAGCAAGCCGAGGGCCAAGGCCAGGGTCAGAGTGAGAGGGCTCCCAAAGCACATGGCAAAGAGGCGTGGGCCAGGGGAAGAACGCATGGCATTTTTATTGACAACCACCATCTGACACAGAGTGTGCCTCCAGCAATCACTGGCTGCCCACAGGATGGACGTAATGACCACAGAGCATGCCTTGCTGGGCACTGGCAGCTGGGCGCCTCTTTGGACTTAAGTTTTCTGTGCCTAGAAGAGAAGGTCTGAGAGGAGTACCCGGGGGCGAGGGTGAAAGAGACAGGCGGGGGGCTGGAGGCGAAGGTCATTCTTCTCCAACTCCTCCAGGACAGCAAGTAAAGCAAAAGGGGACAGAATTTGGGAGTCAGGCACTCCCAAGTTTAATTCCAGCTTTGCCATCAGCCCCTGTGAGGCCTCTTGTAAGCCCCTACCCCATCTGCCATAGGGAATAAAAGCATCTACCTCTCAGTGCTGGGGTGAGAATGAGACCCGGCCACATGCCTGGTGGGCAGAGCCACAGGTTGGCTGTAAACAGGCCCTGGGAGGCCAGCTGAGGTCTCCTCTGTGCCTGCTGAGTGACGGTGACTGACAAAGACAGAACCAGCTGCAAAATCTCCCCCGCCAAGGCCTGCGCAGATACTTGCCCTCCGAACCCTGTTGTTATGCTACAAAAGAGCGGCGCAGCTGCTCACTGAGAAATCACCAGCTCCCTGCTTGTCTGATGGTCGACCTGGGCAAATTATACCTGTTCCCATTCCCACGCCTGCCAGCTCAGCAGGTCCATGGGGCTATGCTTGCGGACGTGCAGTACTTCTTGAGTGTCTTGCCTAGGTGATAGCTGGTATGACTAGAAGTCCGCAGCAGGGCATGGCCAGGACAGCCAAGGCAGAATGGCACACTTTTCAGGGGCTGCAGCTCAAAGCATGGCTCAGGCATCAGCTGTTTCTGCCGTGGGACCTTCCCAGGAGCCAGGCTGTGCATAGAAAGGTACACCCCTCACACGACGCACGTGCTTGCATGCACCCAGCACTCCCCCCAGTGGCACACCATCATGCCAAAGGAGTGCAAAGATGCCCATCTCTTCGGGGACTGCTACTCTAGTTGCTGCTGGGCCTTGTTGGTTCACACTCCCAGACAAAGAGATGGGAGAGAAGTGAAGATATTCATGCCAGAAAGAATAACACGTCAGAACCCAAGCAGTGGCACCCAGGCCCGGGATACTGCAAAGGTTCTAAGTTCTGTGAATAAGGTGAGACTTGGAAGATGCAGGGCGCCAGCTTCCCAGAACACTAAAATTCATCTTAAAGACATTAAGGGATGGAGGGAAGTTTTTAAGCGTCAGTGTGGTGGCCTGGGGTACAGATAGGTTTTTGGGACCATCTGCCTGGGGACAGTGTGGTAGAGGAAAAGACTGGGCACAGGTGACCAGCTCAGAGATTAGCATCGCCAGGCAAGAAATGCTGAGGCCTAAGCTGGGCCATGACTCCAGGAGAGGAGAGGACGGAAAGGACTCAGAGGACACTTCCAGGTTGACATCAGCAGGGTGACTTCAGGCTTTGAGCATGCACAGCATCCCCGCCAGCCCCCAACCATGGCTGGCGCAGTGGCCCCGTGACTCACCGCCTCTCACAGCCAGCCACAGAGCTCTCCAAGTCTTACCCGTCCCTCCTGACATGACCTAAGCCTGTCCTGTCTCAGGCTTAGACCCCCAGGCCATGCGCACACGTCCACACCCTGTCCCTGCAGATGGTGAGCACAACACATCGTAAGATGGATTATTTTTGAAACCTGTTTGCAAGGCAGATTTCTCATAAATGCAGCAAAGCAAAGTCTAGAGATTTTTTTAAGGCAACACAAAAATGATGAGCTCTTGGTGTGTTTGTGCTTGCGGCATCACTTTTCTCTACCTCGTGGTCCTGTGTGCTCAGGCTCTGCAGAGCGACTCCCTCTCCAAACCATCATCAGCTCCAGAAAGTATGCCCTGGGCACCTGTGGGGCAGGAGGCATGAGCTGGGCTGCGCAGGCATTCTGAGGACCCTTGAGTACCCAGTGCACCCCGAGGCACGTGCCTCTGGCAGTGACCAGCTCCAGACCACACCAAAGAGAAGAGCAAAACCCTAGGCTGGTTCCCAGGACCTGGCCTCAGACCAGGAAGGGCCATGCGTCTACTGTGGGGTCAGGAGACTCCAGCACAGCTTCCCTCAGCATTCCGCTGTTCCTTCCCTCGGCCCTTGGACGCATTTCCTTTAAGAGGGTGGAGATGGAGCTGGCAGCATCTAGTGGATATCACAGGGCTGTGCAGGCCCAAAGTGTGCCACCCCCAACCAGGGACACAGCCTGGAGGAGAGGAGGGAGGCCTCTCACATGGCTGCCTGCCCGCCTTCACTGCCCCTCTTCTGTCTCCAGGTTCTGAGAGTCCGCTGTCTCAGAGTTCCTCTCTTCTCCATTCTGCTGCACTCCCACATCAAAATCTCCTGCTCCAGGCCGCAAATGGTAGGATCTGCCTAAAGCACAGGTCCTCTGTCATGCTATCTCTTCTTAACCTTCTATGGCTCCCACTGCCTACAAAATCAAGCCCAGGTTCTTCAGCCTTGCGGTCACTGGCCCCACTACTTCCCAGGGCTCAGACATCACCTGGGCTTAGCTCTCAGGCGGGGCTCCCTTCCTGTCCTGTAGCACCTCTGAAATGGCCTCTCCCTGGCCACACCTGCTGAATTCTTCCCTGATCCCCCACAAGAACTCTGCCGCCTCTGGCTCCCTCATGTCCTTTTCCCACGTGCACTTTTAGTTACAGCTTTCTTATGTTTGCCTCATCGCCTATACTGGTGAACTCCCAGAGGGAGAAAGGGGTCTTCTGTCCCCATCTCTGAGGACCCCCTGATTAGTTCAGGCCATGCTAGCTGCTGTCTCAGTGGCTTAACACAGTAACAGCTGAGGTCTCAGGTCACATCCAGTGTCGATGCTCCCGGTCAGGCAGCCTTCCCCAAGTTCCGTCCATTCCGCAGCCCCACCCTCCCCTCGGCCCTTGGAACCCTCTCTATGGGGATGGCACACTCAGTTGTTAATGACGTCACCCTTCCACTCACATTTTGTTTACAAGAACTGGCCGCATGGCCACACCCTGGGGGGTGGGAAGCAGGGCTGCAGGTGGGGATCCTCTTCCCTGCAGCCACTGCCCTGCTGCAGGGCTCTGCTTGTGCTTATGAGGCCCCCAATAAATGTGTGTGGAGCTGAGCACAGCCAGAGGGTGGAGGAAAAAGAGGCTCTGAGGAGGGAAGGCGAGGAAGGAAACATGCTAATGTTCACTAAGCAGCCACTGTGTGCCCAGTGTAAAACTACACACAGTCCCAGATGTTAAAGCCACACAGGGTGGGGAAAGAGCCCAGACTTGAAGCCAGACAGACCAGGTACAAATTCCAGGTCTCCAGGTGTGGGCAAGTTAACAACCTTCCCAAGGCCTCATCAGACTCCTCCATGAAATGAGGCCTTGCCCCGCTCTGAGATGCGGGACAATCCTGTGAGAGATGAAAAGGCCTGACACACAGTAGGTCCTCAAGAGCAGGGAGGTGCTGTCTGGAATTTTACATAATCCCACAATAAGGAAGTTGAATCTCAAGGGGCCTGGGCCACTTGCCCAGTGACACGGCAGGGCTGGAATGCACCCCAAATCTGCATTCTCACAAGACTGCACCCAGCTCCCCACATGTCACCAAGCTGTCCCTGCCCTTCCAGGTTCGGGCTCTGATAAATCTCAGGGAGCCAGGGGCCCCTCCTGGACCCTGTGGCCTCCCTGGTCTGACCTCTCGCCTGCATGGCCCTCTGGTATCCACCAGATGCTGCCAGCTCCGTCTCCACCCTCTTAAAGGAAATGCGTCCAACAGTTCTCAGTAAAAACCCTGCAGAGCCTGGACCCAGATCAACTTGTCTTCTCCACCCAGCCCTTCCCTGCCCGCCAAGTGAGCGCCCACCTTCCGCAGTTGACCCTGTCCAAGATGTATGGGCCCAGGGTCACCCTCCCCATGCACCATCCTCCAGAGCCAAACCTGCAGATACAAGCTTCACACCCTCTCTTTCAAAGCCTCCCTCTTCAGGCTTGTGTAGCAGCCAAGCCCACGGAGGAGCTCTCAGACACTCCATGGCAAAAAAAAAAAAAAAAATACAAGCCCACATCACCAACAGCCAGCCACATGCCTGACCCTAGAGGTTCCCTGGGGCTCCTCTGTCTGCCTGCATGGTGGAAGGGGCGTGGGGCTGCATGGCCAATGGGAAGCAGGACTTTCGAAACTGACCCTGCATAAAGCTCAGAGGGGCACGTGCAGAGGCAGCATCAAGTCCTGGCCCTTCCTGCCTGCGGCTCCCTAAATGCGATGGGTGATCAAAAGAGACCTTTTCCCCTCCACCAGGCACGCAGCAGGCCATAAGCCTTAGGGATGCCAAAGAAGCCAAAAATGGAAAACCCACTCCTTCCTGCTTGGAAGAGGACCTGCTTTCATGGAACATTCCTACCTCCCTGGCAGGAGGCAGTTGATCACATTGATATATTGATTTGTGGTCAGTTTCTGGCACAGCCAAGCGCGCTTCCATGCTTGGGGGTGGTGCTCAGGGACGGACCCTGCCCATAGCTGTGCTCACCCAGCCTCATCTGTGCTGTTTGATCCTCAGCCAGTGAGGATGTGATGCATCATCCCCTTTCATCTGCACCAAGATGCTCGGGAGAGTGTGGCAAGTTAAGTTGCAGGGAAATAAACCTCATTGGCCTTCATTGGCACCCACAGCTGCTGGCCGGTCCGCCCCCCCCTCGGAGGAGGCCACTCCCCAGCCCACACTCACGTGTGCACCCGGCTCAGATTCTCCCACCCTGGCCTCCTCCCTCCGCCATCCTGGAATTAGACAGGAATATTTGTCATCTTTGGGTTCTCAGATGTAAGTCCTAGCCACACTCATCCTTCTAGGAGCACTGTGTTTTCTCCAGGTTCCTCAGAGCCGGGATCTGTCCAGGTGCTGCAGATGCTCTGGCCCAGTGGTCCCCAGGACACAATGGGGCTTTCAGTCCCAGAGTTAGTCCCATCGGAGTCAGCCTTGACACCCTAGAGCCACCCCCAGGCACCAAGGGAGGGATTAGCAGTAGCCACAACCATGGGGAGAAGAGGGATGAAAATTCAACCCGCGCCCAGGCCAGGACTCTGCAGCACAGCGTCGTGCTGTGCACGCTTCCCCAGGCCCTGGACTACCTTCTCCTGCCTCCGAACCTGGGCATAGGCTGTGCCCTGCACTCCACACTTCACCTACCCCCGCCAACCCACTTCACGCTGCTCACTTCTCACTGGTCTCTCAAGTCTCAGCCTGGGTGTCACTTCCTCCAGGCAGCCCTCTCTGACCACGCCCATTCAGGAATGGATGCCCTCCCCTCTCTCCCTGAATGCCCCACACTGCTCCTGTCACTCTGGGAAGGAAGAGCCTGTTGGCTTGCCTGTCTCTGTCTCCAGGCTTTGGGTAACACAGGAAGAGGCTGGGACCTCGTCTGCTTGCCACAGGCCCTGATGCAGCACCTCGTAAATACCTGCTGCCTGAATACAAAAATTAAGGTATGAAAGGTTAAAAGAATAAACTAAATGAATGAATGAATGGACAGGGGGCTCATCAGTCCTTCCCAAGGACCTGTGTTGCCCAAAAGCTCTGCCTGCCCTCAAGTTGCCCTGGCTAGTGGGTGGGGCTTCCCTCAGGCTGGCTCTAGAGCTTCCAAACCTTCCAGGCCAGTGCTCAACAGCGTCCAGCTCCCGAACTGGAGCTTCCTACAGCTGGCTGGCCCCTGATCAGGCCAGGCCGTCCTGCAGTGGGAGCTGACTGCACCCCTGGAAGCCCCCAGGGTACAGAGAGAGACAACTTTCCACATTCACCCCGCTCTGCACACAGGCTTCCACCACCATGTCCCCCTCCAAGAGGACCCTAGACCCCACCTCAAGACCTTGGGTGTGAAAACATCCATGTTCTCCTTATCTGCTGTGAAGACTTCTACACTCTCCCTGTCTGGTGTGAAGACCTCTGCAGTCTCCTCTTTAGGTGTGAAGACATCTATGCTCCTCCACCTGGTGGGAAGACTTCCACCCATTCCCCTTCTAGTGCCCTCCCTTCTCTCCACCTTCTTCAAGCTGTTTTCCTGGTCAGGAAGGCCTCCCACCACCTTTCTGATGCTGAATGTCTACAGATCTTTCCAAAGTCTGCTTCAGTCTTCTTCCTCCTGAACCATTTCCTGATCTTCCTGACCAGAGTGAGCTTCTCCTTTGCCTTGACTCCATTTACCCAACCAGGATTTCCCATGGGGTGTTGTCCCCGTTCCTTGCCTCCTAAGGAATGAGGCAAGATCTTCCAGGGAGACCCCATATCTGGTGCCCTATCCGCATCCCCTTCACCCCCACTCAGACAGTGGCACCACACCTCAGCTCTGACCCTGACCTCTCACCTGGACCTTTCCACCTAAGCCTGGCATCCCTGACTCATCTCCTGTGACTGGGGCACCAGGTTTGCTTCTGCTCAGCTCAACATATCAGTGGCCACTGGGCTGTCTTCTTTTCAGATTTCAGTTTGACCCTTGGATCCTGCCTCTCTGATCATGGCCTCCTCCCCGTCTATATTCCATGGACCTCCACTCCCAGGCCAGTCTCTGCCCTCAGAACTTCCGTCCCATCCTAGACCCTAGATCTCTGCTTATCAGGGAGGGAAGAGTCGGCCATCCAGATGGGACACATGCCCAGGACTCCCAGGACAAAATTATTTCTTTAAAAATTCCTTCTTCCCAGCTGGGTGCAGTGGCTCATGCCTATAATCTCAGCATTTCGGGAGGCCGAGGTGGGCCAATCATTTGAGCTCAGGAGTTCAAGACCAGCCTGGGCCATGTAGCGAAACTCCATTCCACAAAAAATTAACCAGGCATGGTGGTATACACCTGAAGTCCCAGGTACCTGGGAGGCTGAGGTGGGAGGATCACTTGAGCCCAGGAGATCGAGGCTACAGCGAGCCAAGATCACACCACTGTCATCCAGTCTGGGTGACAGAGCAAGACCCTGTCTCAAAAAATAATAATTTTTAAAATGAAATAAATAAAATCCCTTCTTCCTTCTTCCTTCCCTACCCTTAACATGGGATCCCTGGAGAGAGGCATTTCGTTCCTTTTTCTTGACAAATAATAATTGTCCATTCTATGGAGCAAAGACACTTTGCTTATCCATTCACCGGTTGACGGATAAGTGAGTTGTTTCTACTCTGGGCTATGACGAATTCTACTGCCATGAACCTTGTGCACAAGTTTTCGTGTGGATCTGCGTTTTCAGTTCTCTTGCACACATACCTAGTTTTGGGATGCTGAGTCGAATGGTAACCCTGCATTTAATTGTTTGAGAAAATGTTACCTAGAGGTCTTCTCCTTTCTGCTGTGCTTGAACCAGGGATGCTTTCAGGCCTGGAGCTGCTGGCAGCCACTTTGCCAACAAACAGAGCCTGAGCAAGAAGCCAACTTACAGGAGAAAAGAGGTGAAAAAGAGAAACCAAGCCCCGATGACATTGGATCAATCGATCCCCAGATGTTCCAGTGACATCAGTCAATATATGCCTTCTTCATTTATTTGTTCATTCACTCAAACACTTACTGTTTAAAGCAGTTTGAGCTGGGTTTTCTGGTACTTAAATGAAGAGTTAACTGAGCCAGCCTTTCACTGTTCGTGCTGATTTGCTTTCCAGCTCTGGGCCCTTTCTCACGTTGGTCTGAATCCCAAACACAGCTCAGAGCAGCAGCCCAGTCTCCGCCCAGATAAGGCTGAGAGAAGGCAGGGAGACCAGGGAGTTGCTGAGCTGGGCAGGGGGTGGCCTGCAGCCTGCACGGCCTCGGCTGGCCCTGGTGCAGTTCTTCCCTTCTCCTCACTCACAGCTGGACTCGCCTCTCAGCGAGCAGTGGGATGGCCCTTCCCAGGCCCACGTCACGCATTCGGCATTGACCTCTCCCCTCTGCCCATGTAAGGCTTTGCTTCCCAGTCATGGGCGCAGCCCATCGCTTTTCTGACTCCCCACAGCCAAAGAAAGTGGCCCAGGCCTGCTGGCAAAGCCATCTCTACAGACCCCAGTTCCCTTGGTGGGCTCCATCACTTTGCCCAGGTGGAATTCACAGACAAGTTTCCAAAGCTGCTAGGTTGAGTCTGCTAAAAGACTATTGGAAACGGTTCAATGTGAGATGGAGCCGCAGCCAACATTCAGGGGTTGCCGTGAGCACTGTTTCCATCCTTCCTCACACACAGCGCCAGGCTGAACGGCCAGAAGAAACACAGGCAGAGCCTTGCCAGGTGGGCCCGTCTGTCCTCACAGTGACTCACTTTGGTCACGGGAAGGCAGGACACCACCTCTGCCTGGGCTTTCAGCTGGAAACACTGGTGCAGGTCTGCAGCCGGGCCCCTGCTCGCAGGCCTGAGGGTCACAGCAGAGAGGGGTAAATGCTTCTGCAGAAGGGCACAGTGACAACCCTGAAAGGATACATTTAGACAGCATTGTCTCCTGCAAATCAGTGAGCCCATGTGAGCAACAGTGGGCAGGTATGCGTCACCAGTTGCAAAACCCAAGGGTATAGGTTATATCTACTGTTGGCCATCGAGAGCAACCCGGAGGAGTCTCATGAGGCTGAAATTTGCCAGCACGCTTCACTTCATGCTCCCAGTCTGGAATTGATGTTGGCAAATGTTGCCTCGGGTTAATTAAACTTGTTAATGAGATGGGGCAATAGAAGTGCCAGTTCCCTCCCATGTTTGAGGTATCCCCTAGGGAGCTCAGAGAGGGGAAACTCAGCCGTCCACAGAAATATTCCAAAAACCAACCATGCTGAGAGCTTGTAAAATCAGTGTCTGACACAGTGTTGCATATCTGAGCTCCTTGAGGACAAGAATAAAGTCATGCTTATCTCATGGAGCTGGGCTCACAGCTGGGCACAAAGAGCCCCTGCCATGACGCTGGGGAGTGAGTGCAGGACCCTTTGCTAAGCAAGAGAGAGGCTGTGTCCCCAAAATCTTCCTATTAGACCATTAAACACACTGAAGTCCAGAGGTTGAAGCAAAATGGTTTTTTAATTTTCCCACTGGGCCAGGTGAACCCATCTTGCATGGGCAGAAGACACTCTTCTCCCTTCCTCTTCCCCACCATCATCCCATCCTTCCCTAAACACCTCCGCCATCCCCTAGAATCCATTCTTCTTGCCCAGCCCTGGCCCTAGCCAATCCTTCATTCACACTGAGTTTGCCCCATCCATGTGACTGCAACGGGAGAAGGACTAGAAAATAAGTTAGTGTCCTGAAGGATGGAGGGTGGGGTCCCGTCCAGGTCAGTCTCAAGGAGAAGTATCATCTGGCCCTGCTCGGATCAACTGCCCTCAAATCTGGGACAATGTCTCGAGTCTTGTCTCTGCTCCGCCCTCCCGAGGACTCCCTCCTGTTCATGTAATCCTCGAAAGGCCAGCTCTCCATGTGCCTGGAAAGTGACCAGGAAAAGTGAAAAGTCCATCTCTGTCAGGACTCAAAGGAAAGCCCCAGGCACCTGTGCAGTCTACATCCCAGTGAACAGCCCTGCCCCGTATGCGCCACCCACGGAAGTCAATGAGCCGAAGGAAGTTCCAGGAAAATCGTGAACATACCAGTGCTTTCAAACCTCTTCTCTTTCATCTCTCGAGAGAGCTCTGTGTTTGTGCTCTCCTCAAGAACTGATGACAATTAGCTGCACTTGGCACTCTACCTCTTCTGGTCTCTAGAATCTTCTGTGCCCCAAATTCCCTCTCCCATCCAACCCTACCCACTCATCCACAAAGCCTAGTCCTGTCTCTGGTTTGGAACTTTGCTCCCCAGACCCTGGGTTTTTCCAGAAGCCTGCCAACAACAAAGACCCCCACTGTGCCAACAGAAGGTAGCCACCATCTCTACTGTAAGGGTGGGAAGCCACCCTCCCTGAGCTTCAGGGCACAGCCATGCTGCCTCCCTTCTCACCAGAACCTAGCCTGTGCCTTCCAGCCCAGGGATCTTCCAACAGACCCAGCTGTCTACTAGTCCCAGTTTCCTACATAGGATTTGAACTTCTAAAATGATGGCAGACTAGGCAGCTTGAAAACCTTCTGTGCATGTTGAATCATGTCCCTCCAAAACTCATGTCCACCTGGAAACTATAAATGTGACCTTATTTAGAAATAAAGTATTTTCAGATGTAACCAAGTTAAGATAAGACCATACTAAATTAGGGTGGGCCTTAAATTCAATGACTAGTGTCTTCATAAGGAGAAAAAGATTTGAGCACAGACACACCCAAGAGAAGCCCATATAAAAATGGAGGCAGATATTGGCGTGAGGCATCTACAAACCAAGAAATGTCAAGGATGCCCAGCATCTAGGAAGAAGTAGAGAAGGATGCTCTCCTAGAGCCTTCGAAGAGAGCAGGGCCCTGACAACACCTTGATTTCAGACTTCCACTCTTTAGAAATGGGAGAGAATGAATTTCTGCTGTTTTAAGCAACCCAGTTTGTGGCAATTTGTTATGGCAGCCCAGAGAAACTAATACATCTTCTTTATAAAATACACAAATGTCAGTTAAAACAAAACAGCATCCCAACCTGAATGAGCTCACAATAAATTAACAGTCAAATATAAATGGGGATATGAAAACCAGAATGATGACAATGATGCCACAACTACCTTAGGAACATTGTGAATCTTATTAATCAAGGAGCTGAAGTTTTAAGAACCATATAGGGATAGAGATGAGGCTCTGATCTTACAGTGAGGCCCACCTAAGTCTCCATGTACAGCCAGGACCTTCAAAACTCCACATCTTCAGTGAAGTAGTGGATTAAAAAAAAGAACCTACCCATTATCAAAGAGAGATTACAAAGAAGCTTGTCTCTCTTAGCCTAAAATTGAAGTGGTGAAGGAGGGCAAGCATACCCTCAAATGGGTTTGGGATTTAAATGTCTATTACATGTATATTGCAGGAGACTGCAAGCCAAGAAACAATTACAAAGTGACATCCAGACAGTAACACTTGGGGGAACTGGAAGAAGAAAATCCAAATACCCTGAGTACATACAACACCTCATCCCACACCAACATGAGCTCACAATCTAAAATTACAACACACAAACACAACAGGCAAGAATCAAGAGAAATGACACCCAGAATGAGTACCATGTGCAAAATAAGCATGTTTAAAATGTTCAAATAAATAAAAGATAAAATCAGAAACATGAGGAATAAGACACTCTTAAAACATACTAGGAAAATTTGAATTTGAAAAAGAACCAAATAAACTATAGAGGAGTGTGAGAGTGTGAGTGTAAGTGTGTGTGTGTGTGTGTGTGTACGTGTGTGTGTGTGTGTGATGTTAGACTGAGCTGAAGAAGTTAGTGACCTGAAAGATAGACATGAAGAAAGTACCCAGAGGCCGGGCGCGGTGGCTCAAGCCTGTAATCCCAGCACTTTGGGAGGCCAAGGCGGGTGGATCACAAGGTCAAGAGATCGAGACCATCCTGGTCAACACGGTGAAACCCCGTCTCTATTAAAAATACAAAAAATTAGCTGGGCATGGTGGCGCGTGCCTGTAATCCCAGCTGCTGGGGAGGCTGAGGCAGGAGAATTGCCTGAACCCAGGAGGCGGAGGTTGCGGTGAGCCGAGATCGCAC
>NW_022436953.1:27468131-27470928 GCF_009761245.1 Sapajus apella
CCCAAAGAAAAAGAAAAAAAAAAAAAGAAAAAAAGAAAGTACCCAGAATACAGCAAAGAAAGAAAGGTTAAGAATATGAAGAAAAGTTGAACAAACTTCTAATTACAGTCCCAGAAGACAAAGAGAATAGAGAAAATGAAAGAAAGTCCGTATTAGAAAAAAAGAATTTTCTGGAACTTATTTGAGACAAAAATACATATATTCAAGAAATGTAACAAATCTCTAGAAGACTAAAGTCAAAGAAAGCCACATCCAAGGCAAGAAGATGTCGTAAAAGCATTTAGAGAAAAAGACAGATTACTTACAATTAGATGGACAATAAACTTCTCAGTGACAACAGAAATAAGAAGCCAATGGAATAACATTTTCAAACCACTGAGAGCAAATATGTCTTTACTAGCATAGTATGCATAACTAAGGAATTATTCAATGACAAAGACAAAATAAAGATATTTTTCAAGCTAGCCGTGAGGAAGTAAGAGTGTCTGGAATTCCCATCCTACCAGTTTGACCTAGAAACTGGACAAAACATAGGAAACTTTTCAGACATTGGAAAACAGGCATCATAGGACTATGCTCATGCTTGCTGTAGACAGTGCAGAGACTCATTCAACACACAGAGTCTGTGCTCTGTCTGCAGGGAGCTTGATCTGCAGAGTGCATCCGGAAGAGAATGCAGAAGGGCCATGCCTTTGAAGCAGAGGCTAAATTAGCCTTAGGATGAAAGATATTTGATATCCACCTATAAATCCTAAAACAAACCCCAAAGAATCAAATTTAACCTAACAAGTAACTTAACTGCCCTTCTGAAAAAGTTCAACATTGCTTTAAAAAATATACCAGAATCCAGCACTCAGTATAAAATTGCAAAGTCCTTTCTCTAATAAAAAAACTATTACATATACAAAGAAGCAAAAAAATGTGCTCCTGGGTCAAAATAAAAATCATTTGATGGAAACAGACCCAGAAATAACAGAAGATGGAGCAGAAAAAGACATGAAAACATTTTAATGTTTTAAATTGGGAAATGTTTTAAATGGGAAAGGTATCAAATCAGTAACTTAAGCCTCCATCTTATGAAGTAGGAAAAAAAAATGACAAAATAAACAACACAAGCAGAAGGCAAAAATCATAGAGATAGCAGAAATCAGTGAAACTGAAAGCATAAAAGCAAGAAAGAAAAACCCGTGAAACCAAAAGTTGTTCTTTGAAAAGATCAATAAAATTGATAAACCTCTAGCAAGGTTGATAAATTAAAAAAGAGAAAAGACACAAATTACCTGTATTAGGAATGAAAGAAGGGATGCTGTTGCAAACCCTGCAGGCATTAAAAGGGTAACATAAAGGAATGCTCTGAACAACTCTATGCACATGAAATTGACAATGATGAAATGTAACAATTCCTAAGAAAAGGAACCACTAAAACTCACCTGAGATGAAATAGTAACCTGAATAGTCCTATAACTAGTAAAGAAATTGAATGTGTAATTTTTAAAAACCTTCCAAAAAAGTAATTTCCAAGCATAAAGGGTTTCACTAGTGACTTCTACTAAGCATTTAAAAAATAACCTCAATTCTACACAATCACTTCCAGGAGACAGAAGCAGAGAGAACATTTCCCAACTCATCTTATGTTGCCAGCATTACTCTGCAATCAAAACCAGGCAATACAAGAAAACTACAAACCAAAATTCCTCATAAAGAGAGATGTAAAAGTTCTCAGCAAAATATTATCAAATCAAATCCAGCAATAAAAGAATTATATGTCATAAGTAAAAGTGCAATTTATCCTGGGAGTGCAAGCCTGCATCAATATTTGGAAATAAAGCAATACAATTCACCATATTAAGGGTCTAAACAAGAAAAATTACATGATCATATCTGTTATGGGGCTGAATTATTTCCCCCAAAAAATCACGTTTAAGTCCCAACCCCCACCACCTTAGGATGTGAATGTATTTGGTGACAGGGTCTTTAAAGAGGTAACTCAGTTAAATTACATTATTTTGGTGGACCCTACTCTAATATGACTGGTGTCCTACTGGAAAGTATATTCATCCATTCCCATGCTGCTAATAAAGACATACCTGAGACTGGGTAATTTTTAAAGGAAAGATGTTTGATTGACTCACAGTTCAGCATGGCTGGGGAGGCCTCAGGAAATTTACAACCATGGCAGAAGGGGAAGAACATGTCCTTCACATGGCGGCAGGAGAGAGAAGATGATAGCCAAGTGAAGGGGGTAGCCCCTTATAAAACCATCAGATCTCATGAAAACTTACTATCATGACAATAGAATGGGGCAAACTACCCCTATGATTCGATTACCTCTCACAGGGAGGATTATGGAAACCACAATTCAAGATGAGATTTGGGTGAGGACACAGCCAAACCACATCAAAAGGAAGAAGAAATTTGAACTGTCTTAGTTTAGGCCTCTATAACAAATAACTATAGACTGGGTAGCTTGAAGGACAAACATTCATAGCTCAGTTCTGGAGACTGGAAGTCAGAGATCAGGGTGCCAGCATGGTTGGGTTCTGATGAGGGTCCTGTTCCAGGCTGCGGACAGCTGACCTCTCCCTGTCACATGGTGGAAAGAGGGCAAGCTAGCTCTGGTGTCTTTTTTGTTTTGAGAGACAGGGTTTCACTCTGCCACCCAGGCTGGAATGCAGTAGTATCATCATAGCTCATTGCAGCCTCGACCTGTCAGGCTCAAGCCATCCTCCCACCTCAGACTTCCAAGTAGCTAGGACCACAGGCATGCACCACAACACTGGCTATTTTTTTTTTTTTT
>NW_022436953.1:27471028-27493335 GCF_009761245.1 Sapajus apella
TTTTTTTTTTTTTTTTTTTTTTTTTTTTTTTTTTTTTTTTTTTTTTTAGAGATGGGGTCTTGCTCTGTTGCCCAGGCTGGTCTCGAACTCCTGAGCTCAGGAAATCCTCCCACCTTGGACTCCCAAAGTGCTGGGATTACAGCCATGAGCCACCACACCCAGCCTTAGCCTCTTCTTGTAAGGGATCTAATCCCATTCATGAGGGCTCCACCCTCCCAAAGGCCTGACCTCCTAACACCATCACTTTGGAGGTTAGGATTTCAACACAGAAATTTTGGAAGACAGAAACACAGTCCATAACAAACACAGATACAAGAAGAGGAAAGACCACGTGGAGATACAGGGAGAGCATGGGCATCTGCAAACTGAGGAGCCAGGCTTCAGAGGAAACAACCCTGTTGAACTTGATCTCAGACTTCTAGGCTTCAGGATTGTGTGAAAATAAGTTTCTGTTATTTAAGCCATCTAATCTGTAGTACTTTGTTATGGCAGCCCTAGCAAATTCACACAATATGTATTAGTGCAGAAAAAGCATTTGACAAAATTCAACATCCATTTATGATGTCTTAATAAAAAACTCTTAGCAAAGAAGAAATAGAAGGAAACTCCTTAACTCAATAAAACGTAAATACAAAAAACTCATCCTAACATCCCACTTAATCGTGAAATACTGAATGCTTTCCCCCCAAATAAATAGCAAGACAAAGGTGTCCAGTCTCACCACTCCTATCCAACATCCTACAGGAAACCCTAGCTAGTGCAATAAGGAAAGAAAATTAAAAGGCATACATATTGGAAAGGAAGAAATGAAACTGCCCATTTACAGATGACATAATTATCTGCATAGAAAATCCCAAGTAATCTAAAAATAAAGTCTGCTAAAACTAGTGATTTTAGCAAGGTTGAAAGAGAAAAGATAAACATGAAAATCAATCACATATGCACATGTATACCAGTATTGAGTAATTAGAAACTAAAATTTTGAAAAATCAATACATTTTACCAGATCTCCAAAAAAAAGAAATACCAAGCATAAATAAAACACGTAGAGAACATGCATGCTGGAAACTACAAACCCTGATGAAACAAATCCAACCTCATGTTGAAACCTGATCTTCGATGTTGAAGGTGAGGCCGAACGGGAGGTGTCTTGGTCACAGGGGCAGATCCCTCATCAATAGATTAATGACTTCCCTGTGGAAATGGGGGGACATGGGAGTGGGGTAAGTAAATTCTCACTCTATTAGTCACCAAGAGAGCTGGATGTTTAAAAAAAGAGCCTGGCACCTCCCTATAAATCAAGGGGTATACATGGTCATAGTCATGAGTGAGAAGACTCACAAAAGAAAGAAGTCAATTCTCCCCATATAGACCTGTAGATCTAACACAATTCCAATCAAAAATCCCATAAGAATCTTTTTTTTTTTTAAGATGGAGTCTCGCTCTGTCATCCAGGCTGGAGTACAGTGCTGCAATCTCAGCTCACTGCAGCCTTCACCTCCCAAGTTCAAGTGATTCTTCTGCCTCAGCCTCCCAAGTAGCTGGGACTACAGGCACATGCTCCCACCCCCAGATAATTTTTTGTATTGTTAGTAGAGATGGGAGTTTCACCATTTTAACCAGGATGGTCTCGATCTCCTGACCTCGATCCATCCGCCTCAGCCTCCTAAGGTGCTGGAATTACAGGCATGAGTCACCATGCCCTGCTGAGGATCTTTATATATGTATATACAAGCTGATTCCAAAATTTTAATAGAAAGGTAAAGAAACTAGAATACCCAAGGCAATTTTGAAAAGGAAAATAAAGTTGGGAAAATCACACTACCTGATTTTTGAACTTAACTAAAAACTGCATTAATCAGCTGGGCATGGTGGCTTACACCTGTAATCCCAGCTCTTTGGAAGGCTGAGGCAGGTGGATCACCTGAGGTCAGGAGTTTGAGGCCAGCCTGGCTAACATAGGGTTTAGGGAGTCTGAGGCAGAAGAATCGCTTGAACCCAGGAGGCGGAGGTTGCAGTGAGCTGAGATTACGCCACTGCATTTCAACCCGGGTGACAGAGTGAGACTCTGTCTCAAAAAATATATATAAATTTTTAAAAATAAATAAAGATCCTCATGGGATTTTTAATTAGAATTGTGTTAAACCCTGTCTCTACTAAAAATACAAAATATTAGCCAGACATGGTGGTGGGCACCTGTAATCCCAGCTACTCAGGAGGCTGAGGCAGGAGAATCACTTGAACCCAGGAGGCAGAGATTGCAGTGAGCCAAGATCATGCCACCGCACTCCAGCCTGGGTGTCAGAGCAAGTCTTCATCTCAAAAAAATCAATAAATAAAAATAAAAAATGCATGAATTGAGACTGCATGGTACCGTGAAGGGATGGATACATAGATCAATGGAACGTAACAGAGCACCTAGACACAGACCCACACAAATGGCCAACAGAATTTTGGCAAAGGTGCACAAGCAAGTTAAGGGGTACAGGCTAATCCCTTCAGCAATGGTGTTGGAATGCTTCACCCCACACCACGCTTTCTGCCCTGCCTGGCACTGACTGGGGACACCCTGCTCAAGGGGCAGGGCCACAAGAGCCCCTGATATGGTTTGGATTTGTGTCCCCACCCAAATCTCATGGCGAACTGCAATCCCCACGTGTTGGAGGAGGGGCCTGGTGAGAGGTGACTGGATCATGAGAGCAGATTCACCCTTGCGGCTCTCGTGATAATGAGTTAGTTCTCATGAGACCTGATTGTTTGAAAATGTGTGGCACTTTCCCCTTCGCTCTTTCTCTCTCTCTCTCTCTCTCTCTCTCCTCTCTTTCTCTCTCTCCTGTTGCCATGGTAAAGACATGCTTGTTTCCCCTTCACCTTCTGCCCTGATTGTAAGTTTTCTGAGGCCCCCCAGCCTTGCTTCCTGTACAGCCCGAGGAACGGTGAGTCAATTAAACCTCTTCTCTTCATAAATTACCCAGTCTTGGGTAGCTCTTTATAGCACTGTGAGACTGGACTAATATAGCCCCTCACAACCAAATCTGACACCTGGCAGAGCCCAGCACTCACCCTGCAGGTGGGACAGGCCAGAGTCTGGTGGAGGGAACCAGCATGTGTAGAAGAGACAGAAGAAGGATGACACAGGTCCCAGGCAGAGCAGTCTCCACATTTTGGCACCCGAGCAGAAGTCCTTCCCTTTTTTTCTTGGAGGGTCTGAGTCTCAGTCCACTCAGGCCACTGTAACAAAATGCCACAGACTGTGGGGCTTAAACAATAGACATTGATTTTCTCATGATTCTGGAGCCTGGAATTCCAAGGTCTGGGTGCCAGGATGATTGGTGTCTGGTGTGACTCTCTTCCTTGCTTGCAGGTGGCCACCTTCTCGCTATGTCCTCCCGTGGCAGAGAGTGAGAAAGAGCAAGCTCTTCCATCATGAAGGCCCCACCTTCACTAACTCGTCTAAACATAATCACCTCCCAAAGGCCCCATCTCCAAATATTACGCTGGGGGTTAGGACTTCGTTGTATGAATTGGGGGAAGGGCACAATTCAGTCCGTAGCAGTCACTGTGAGTGTGCCACCCCTGTGCAGAAGCCGTGGACACCTCTCCTTCACACACCAGGCTGAGAGCCATAGTTGAGCTCTTCCATCCACTGACCCGCACCTTTTTTTTTCTGAGACAGAGTCTTGTTAGAATGTAGTCCCACAGTCTCAGCTCTGCAACCTCTGCCTCCTGGATTCAAGTGATTCTCCTGCCTTAGACTTCCAATACCTGGAATTACAGGTGTGTGCCACCATGCCCAGCTAATTTTTGTATTTTTAGTAGAAACAGGGTTTCACCATGTTGGCCAGGCTGGTCTCAGACTCCTGACCTCAAGTGATCCACCCACCCCGGCCTCCCAAAGTGCTGGGATTACCAGCATGAGCCACTATACCCAGCCCATCGTGACCATTTTTAACTCACATGAGGCTCATACACCCCTTCCTCATTCAATGGGGCCAGAGCCCTCCCTGGTGCTCCCCAGTCATGCAAGGTGAGCAGAAAGTGGGGAGCTGGCACCACTGTAAGCCAACAGCTTGCCTGCCACAGAGCTCCCCCAAGCAGGCTGGAGCTGGATAAGAGATGAGGAGCCGGGACCGCGCATAGCACAAAGTGGGGCATGGGAAGGCTCTATCTACACACGTGGGCTGCTGCGCCTCTGACACTTCATGCATGCATCTCTCCAGCATAGTTCTTGAGCACTCTCGCCACAAGCCAGGCTGGGTTGTGAGCCCCTTCCTGCCCCTGAGAGCCCCCCAGTCTTGCATTACATGCTATCAGGTGTTATGGATGCCCTGGTGTACCCCAACGCTTGCCAGCACAAGTTTTGGCAGTGACCTCTCAGTGGAATAATGGGCCCCAGGGTCCCCCTGCCACACATATCCGGGTGCCAGGTAGCAGCAATCTCACAACTGATGTAAACAGTGACAGCGACAGCCACCATGCCGGGACCTCAGGACAAGCACTGTATATGCAGTTCACAGCCAACTTCACTTCTAGGCTTGGGCCAATTATACCTGATGTGACAACTGTCACCCCTTTCTTCAGACCAGAAAACTGAGGCTCAAAGATGGGAAGTCACTTGTCCCATGGCTAAACTGAGATCGGACCGCAGGTCTGAGTCCAGACACTAAGGGGCTTCTGTTTTGGCCCACCACTGGCCTCTGAAGCAGTTCCCACCCTGGGGAGTGGGTGCTGAAGGAAACCACCCTCTTTGAAGGTCCTTTCCCATTTCCCCATCATGAATCTTTGCTCCACGGTGACCACATAGCTGACAGATTTTCACAGGAGCTTGGGGTCACGGCTGGCTCTGCAAAGCTGTGTTTAGTCTTGCCCTGACCCTGTACGCTTTCCATACACAGACATTTTTGTGCCATGACTTGCCATTTTCCCATGATTTGACCCAGTGTGCTTGCTGCATCAAATTGTTTACTTTCAAAACATTTGTGTTTCTCTAGACACACTCTTGCAAACACCCTCTGGGGCTGACGGGCTTCCAGCAAGAAGCCAGCTGCAGGCCACAGCTGAGCATGCTGTTCTCAGGCCACGCCAGCCTGGTGGAGACTGAGGCCACAGCAGCGAGCCTGGAGCACTGACCCAGATACTGCCCTATAACTGGCAGGGGCACCAGGCCTCTCAACACCCTTGTGAATGCATCTGTGCAGGCCCCCGAGTAACCATGATCTCCCTGCTCAGCTTTACTTTGCTGACTGCCATCTGAGGCCACACCAGAGTGACACCAGTATCCCTGCCCCCTTTCCCGGCACAGATGGTCCAGCTCTTTGCCAAAGCAACTGTAGCCAAGTGGTCTGGGATAGATCCAAAGAAGGAGGAAGGGGAGCCCCTACCTGCCTACTGGGGGCTCCAAGACCCAGGAAGGCCCCTGTAGGCAGCAAAGTCCAAGGAAGGGGTTATCCGTGTCCAGGTGACAAGCCCTTCTGAAAAGGCAGCAGAGAGGCCAGGAGCGGGTGCCAGGAGACCTCGGCAAGTCACTCAAAGTCTGAACCTCGACATCCTCCACTGTCAACTGCAGATAATAATATTCATAATAGAAGGCATCAGCAGCACTGCCGAAAGGATTGGATTCCGTGCCGAGTGTGAAACACTGCATGGTGGAGTGTGAGAGCCCCTGGCATGTGAGCTAGTGCTGCCGTAACGCTGGAGATGGGGGCCAGGCAGGGCTCACTGACCTCCTGCACCAGCCAGTCAATTAACTTAGTTAAATACTACTACGTGATGTTCATTCAGTGCCTTGTCATTGAGCTAGAGTCCAGCAGGTGTGGCCTGTTTCCTTGGGGTGGATGCTCCAAAGACAGAGGCAACAAACCCCATTGCCAGCACCGCTCTGATCCAGGCCTCCATGCTGTGAGCTGCCTGCAGTTCACAGGGATGTGGTTAAAGCATGTTCGTGCAAGCTGCAGGCCAGGACCCCTCCCGAGGCAGCTGCCCTCAATCAGCACGTCCGCTGCACTAGATGCTCTACGCACTTTATCTTGCTTCGTGTCCTGAGAGCCCTAAGAGGCAGGGACTAGTGTAAAGCCCATTCAGTGGTGTGGCATCCCCTCAAGGTAATCAGAAATCCCCAGGGTGTGTCCCCAGGAAGACAGGGAGCTCGCCCTGTACTGAGGGCAATATGGCAGCCAAAATACTCATCAGCTGCAAAGCCTGGACTCCCAAGGTAGGAGCTCGGAGCAGAGGCTACACTGTGGGGGTGCTGGGGCCACACCTCTGGGTCACATAGAGCCTGCCTGCACACCCTCATTCTTCCACTGCACCCAGCCCCAATCACCCCAGAGAGCTGGGCTCTCCAGGTGTTGGTGAAAGTAATGCATCCATGCTGTGCTACGGCACCTGCAAGAGACAGGTCAGCCTCCTAGCCCGGGCACTTCCCTCCTGCTCCCCCCAGGCCCTAGGCAGCCTGAGGGGTAGAATAGAGAGTTAAGACATGGGGGCAGAGGAAGAGAGAGGCCAGAGGGCGAGGACGGGAGCCACACACAACGCCAAAATGGTCAGCAGCAGGGTTTCTTCTGGCTCCAACCCACAGGCCCCTAAAACCTTGCAGGCGGACTCAGAGAAGTCACAGCCATCATGCCGTGTCACCCTTCACAGTGTCACTAACTCACCATGTCACAGCCTAACCACATGACAGGATCAGCACAGCACAGCACACCTTGTCACTGTGTTCACATTGCCCTCTCACCGTATCAGTGTCACAGTGTCACATCATCAATGCCACTCTGTCACAGCACAGTACCACCTTGTCACCATGTCCACATTGCCCTGTCACTGTATCAGTGTCACAGTGTCACATCATCCCTCTCACTGTGTCACTACAGCACACTGCCACCGTCATTGCGTCTATATTGCGCTGTCACCATATCGTAATGTCACATCATCACTGTCACTGTGTCACTACAGCACACTGCCACCATCACTGTATCCTGTCACCATATCATTGTCACAGTGTCACATCATCACTGTCACTCTGTCACAGCACAGTACCACCTTGTCACTGTGTCCACATTACCCTGTGACTCCCATGGCCACACATTTGGTCAGCATTGAGTCCCTACACGAACACTGCCCCAGGGCCATCCCAGAGCTGCACTGATTCTCATGAATCTTCTAATTTTATCCTTACAACCTACAAGAAACCATGTACAGAGCTGTGCACAGGGATAGCCAAGTGCAGTGAAAACCTCCCAAAGCCACCCGATCTTCCTGCACAGCTGCCTGGTCCCCACCCCAAGGGCCCCACCATCCACATCCACAGATCAACAGGTGGGGCTGGGCCTCTTTCGGACTCCCCAGACCCAGGCCCAGCTCAAAGATGGCCAAACACAAAGCTCCGCCCCCAACATGTTTTTATAACTGACTGTTTTGCTTCTAAAATTGTCTTTGTCTCAGTCATTCGGGGATCAACAAGATGCAAATTCATTCATCAGAGATATTTCTGAACAGGGAACCTGAAAGTCCAGGAGCTGCCTCCAGGCAGCTGTCCCTTCAGCCCGTCTGGCTCCTGGGGGAGGTGAAGCCTTTTGCTGGTTTGGACGGGACCAGCAGGAACATGAGGGGCTCACCCCTCTCCAGCAGCAAAGCCCTTGCAGCAAGCCAAGTCCACGGTAGCTGTGTTTCCCTCCACAAATCGGGGAAGAGAATTTACCGCTCTGGAGGGAAGCTGGCCTTTCTGCTCCTAAGTCCAGGCCTTCCAGCCCAGAGGCCACTGTTGGTGTTTCAGGCTCTGGACCCAGCCTTTGTTAGGAGGCCTGGGAAGGAGGTGGGTGACCTATGGAGGCTGTGTTCTTTCTCCTAGTGCTGCTGTCACGAATGTCCACAAACATACTGAAACAACACACACTCATCACATTCCAGTTCCATAGGTCAGAAGACTATCACCATCTCACTGGGTCAAGATCCAGGAGCCAGCAGGGCTGTGTTTCTCCAGGTGGCCCGAGAGGAGCACCCACTGACCTGCCTCCAGCTGCTCAAAGCCACAGTGTTCCTGGCCCTTCCTCCAGCTTCGCAGCCAGCCATGGTGAGTGGGTCCTTCTCACGGTCCATGCCTGTCCCCCTCCCCTGCCTCCTTGAGGACTCTTGTAATGAGACTGAGCCCACCCAGACAACACAACAGAGTCCAAATCATTCTGCTGGCTGCACAACAGCCAATAAGTCAGGAGACAAGGAGGTGAGGCAAGGAAAGCCACTTTCGGAGAGCCAGCAAACCGAGAAGAGGGCGGTTTTGTGTCCTAAAACAGTGGCCCCCAGCCTTGTAGGTACCAGAGACGAGTTTCATGGAAGACAATTTTTCCATGGACAGGGTGTGGCTGATTCCAGTGCATTACAGCTATTAAGCTCTTTATTCTATTACTATCACATTGTAATATATAATGAAATAATTACACAACTCACCATAGTCTAGAATCAATGGCAGCCTGAGCTTGTTTTCCTGCAACCAGATGGTCCCATCTGGGGGTGATGGGAGACAGTGACAGATCATCAGGCATTAGATTCTCATAGGGAGCGTGCCACCTACATCCCTCACAGGCACAGTTCACAGTAGTGTTCATGCTCCCGTGAGAGCCTAACGCCACCGCTGACATGACAGGAGGCAGAGCTCAGGCGTCACGGGAGCGATGGGAGCAGCTGTAAATGCAGATGAAGCTTGGCTCGCCGGCAGGCCACTCACCTCCTGCTGCTCAGCCCTGTTCCTACAGGCCACAACCAGGGCCAGTCTGCAGCCAGGGATTTGGGGATCCCTGTCCTAAAGAACTATCTCAAAAGGCATGAATCCCAAGCTTCCTTTTATAATGGGGAAGAGGGAACCAGCAGAGGGTTGAGGTCAGGAGGTAACTGGTGACCACAAACATCTGGGTGTCAGCAGGGGTCCAAGAAAGTTGCAAAACTTTTTTGTCCTTGGTCAGGTCACAGTGTTCTTACAAATCTTCAGCATAACATTGTGACCTGTGGGTATACCCTCCTCATCTTGTTGGGATTCGTTTTGGGAAGGGACCATAACCAGCCTTCCTTTAAACTATAAACTAAACTCCTCCTGTAGTTAGCTTGGCTCAGTGCAGAAATGCACAAGGACAGTTAGCTTGTGAGGCTAGATGCAGGATGGGTCAGGTATGTCAGATCTCTCTCACAGCTACAACAATGCAGGATAATCTCCCTATCTTAAGGCAGCTGATTAGCATCCTTAATTCCCCTTTGCCATGCAAGGTCAGATATTCACAGGTTCTGGGAATTAGGTCGGGAACTTCTTGGGTGGTGGGTTGGGGGGAGGGGTGCAGTATCCTGCTCACCTGAGATGGGGAAGAGACTGGCACTGTACCTGGGTGAGGACTGACTGTGTGCCTGGAACCCAGTGGGTCTCACACACAGGGCCCAGCTTCATAGGTGCCTGTGGAAGTTGGACATTGAAGGGCACAGGGGCTCCCCAGCCAGGCGGGAGGTCTGTGGAGAGGCCCCCAGAGGGGAATCCCCTCAGTCCCTGGAGCACAGAGCAGTGGCCAGCCCAGGACCCCACACACTGGCACACCCCACAGGACAGTCAAAGTGACAGGGCCTCACTGTTTCCAGGATCATATATGGCCCAGGTGTCTTAGGGGGCCCAGTGGAGTGGGGGAGGGGTTCCCATAATGACTGAGCCAAACCTGTCCCCAACTGGGCTCAGAGCCAAATTTCATTTAACTCCTTTGCTGGATGTAAATGTATATGTATGGCCAGGCGTGGGGGCTCATGCCTGTAATCACAGCACTTTAGGACGCCAAGGCAGGTGGATCACCTGAAGTCACAAGTTCGAGACCAGTCTGACCAACATGGTAGAACCCCATCTCTGCCAAAAATACAAAAATTAGCCAGGTGCAGTGGTAGGCACCTGTAATCCCAGTTACTCAGGAGGCTGAGGCAGGAGAATCGCTTGAACCCAGGAAGCGGAGGTTGCAGTGAGCCCAGATCGTCCCACTGTACTCCAGCCTGGCCGACAGAGTGAGACTCCATCTCAGGAAGATTCTTTCCTGTTGTACCAGAAACATCTAGGAGAGAATGGCACTGTCACACTAGGGCCCTGCTGATGGGCACTGGCCGTCTCTTCGGTCCCTGCCACTCCGACTGGCCTCGCCTTCCTCCCGCCCTCCCTCCAGCACGCTCAGGACTCAGTATATTGCCCACAAACATGGGTAAACCCTGTTTGTTTTGTTTTGTTTTGTTTGAGAATCTCCCTGTCGCCCAGGCTGGAGTGCAGTGGTGTGATCTCGGCTCACAGCAACCTCCACCTCCCAGGTTCAAATGATTCTCCTGCCTCAGCCTCCCGAGGAGCTGGAATTACAAGCATGCACCACCATGCCCGGCTAATTTTGTATTTTTAGTAGGGATGGGGTTTCATCATGTTGGCCAGGTTGGTCTACAACTCCTGAGCTCAAGTGATCTGCCCGCCTTGGCCTCCCAAAGTGCTGGGATTACAAGTACGAGCCACTGCGCCCGGCCCACCTTACTGTTTTTGCTTGTGGAGATAGGGTCTCGCTCTGCTGCCCAGGCTGGAGGGCAGTGGCACAAGCATGGTGCACTGCAGCCTCCACGTCCTAGGCTCAGGCCATCCTCCCGCCTCAGTACCCCCAAAGCACTGGGAATACAGGAGGTAGCCATCGTAGCTGGCCGAACCCTGCTTTCTTTAGCTGCCCTTAACCTAGGAAAAGGTGCCAACAGTTGCACAGGTGTCTGTTCTGAAAACACCCTTGTGACAGGGAAACAGCAGGAGCAGGCCACACCCGCACCCAGCACAGCGTCCAGGCACCATCGCCCCTCGGCCGACCCTTCTCTCTGCCCCCTGGTCTCCTCTCTCTCCCTGTCTCTGGCTCCAACCCCTGTGTGCCAGAGAAAATTAAGGCCCAGGGGCCAAGGGTGGTCACCTGCTGCGTGTCAGGCCCATTATTTCCATTATCCACACGAGCCCGCAAGTCGGGGCTGATGCGAACATAAGAAAGCTGAGGCCGAAGGCGTCAGGTCAGGCACTCGGGATCCACAGCTGGAGCCTGCGCAGGTGCAGCGGAAACTCACACCCTCTCGCTCCCACGCCTGCGCTCTTTCCCACGCTCCGTCTGCACGGACGCCCTTTTCCGACAGGCTCGGATCCCTGTGGAGTGCCAAGGGCATGTTACGCACTGCCTGGCTCGTGCCAAGGAGGAAACAGAGGCCTGAAAAGAAAGAGCCATCTGCCCAGAGCGGCCATTGGGAAGAGCAGAGCTGGCGCCACTGAGTCCTCACACGCCTCTGTGTGTGTGACAGAGCTGGCCTTCACTCCCCAGGTCTTCACAGCCAACTCCTTTGCACTAACCCCACACCCTCTGCCTGAGGAATGCCTGGCAGTCCCAGGCTGGGAGTGGTCACATGTTCTTCACAGCATCGACAGCACCTACCCCAAGCCCCCGAGGCCTGCAGAAGCGGGGCAGCAGCCCCAGGAGGGTGGCCGGTGCCTGAGGCGGAGAGGGTGAGGAGGACCAATGTTGGGGCCAGGCCTGTCCTTCAGTTTCACCTTGGCATCCTGCTCTGTGACCCTGGGCAAGGTACTTACCCTACGTGAGCCCCCTCCACAGCCTCCTCACAAAATGGGGTGGTAGCACCCCGTCCTCCTCCAGCAACTTAGCCTCGCCACTAGAGGGTCAGATGACTCAGCCTGGCCACACCCCTAGTCCCGGCCGGCTCTGTGGGTCAGCAATGGGCCCCTCAGCCACTAGCCTGACACCACCCTATCATCTCACACTGGAGAAATGCCAAGGAAACCAGCCTTTGCCTCTGCAGAGAGGCCATCAGCTCCATGGCAGGAGGCTGACCCTCAGGACCCTCCTTCCCAGAGCTTAAGGCCCCGCAGGGCTGGAGTCTGCCAGGATGTGGGCTCCAGCTCCAAGCAGCTGAGAAGCCCTCCCCCCTGCAGGCCAGACAAGGGGAACCCAGAGTGCCTGGGAGAGGTCTCTCCTGCAGCATCTCCGCCCTGGGATGGTGCAGAAGAGAGCTAAGGCCCTGCATGTGGTCCTGGGTCTGGAGGAGCTGGCCCCGAGGCACCAATCTTCCCCGAAACTAAGGCCTGGCCATTCCCTGCTCTGAGTCCAAAAAGTGCTCCTGAGATCGGGTCACTGACTGGGAGAAACTTGGACACTGGGTGCTTCCTGAAACACGGAGGGGCCACTTGGCTTGGGATGGGGCCAAATCCATCCTAAGCAGACGGGCCTCCCACACCCTCAGATTCAAGCTTGATCCAAGGTAAGGCTAAGCCACTCTCTGCCTTACTTCCCTCATCTGTAAAGTGGGGATGTTAACACGAAGATCACGTGGAGACAGCTGCCCAATCGCCCTGCAGTGGGAAGGCCTCCGCACCTTGGCAGCCTGCACTGGGAACTCTGTCTTTGGAGGAAAGGCAAACACTCTCTGCCTTGGTCCCCGCTGGGCATGGAGGGCTTTCTAGTTCCTGGCAGGGACACTCTGCACATTCTTATCAGTGTGCCCCAAGAAGTGGAGGTGAGCTGGGCACCAACCAGGAATGCAGCTTAGCAGAGTGACCTGGAACAAGCTTATAAGCCCTCCCCTGCCCTGCTTCTGCAGGGGCCAGCTCCCCACTTGCACAGCCAGGCTGGTTCTCCCTCTGTCTCTATTTCACGCACACATGCACACACACACGGCCTCAGGCAGTACCAGGAGCCACGGGGGACACCACAGCAGCCACATGTAACCAGGCCTTGGTAAGACGTCCCTCAACTTCAAAGCTCCAGGGCAGGGTGGAGGCTCCAGGTAATGACAGGGAACCCCTGTGCAGAAACCACCAGCAAGAAAAGAAACCTCAGCAAGAAAAGAGGCCAGGCCCGGTTTACAGCTGACCCCGTGTTCCTGGGCTTGTTGGCCTGCGGCCAGCACAGTGCTAGAACAGCTGTCAGCTAGCCTGTGGCCAGAGCAGGCCTGCACTAAACAGTTCCTTCTCCTCTGACATTATCTGCCTCAAAATAGGACACAGTCCCACCCAGCCCTCAGCCTAGCTGGCCTCTGAGGACAGCCACTCTTCCACCTTCCTCCTAACCTTGTTCCCCCAAAATTCCGAGAAAGCCAACCCGGGGCTCCCTTGGGTGAAGCATGCATGTGGGACAAATACGTCAGATGGCCTTGTCCTTCCTGATGCCTCAGGGGTCCTACCTGCCCCGGGACAATGCAGGGCTGGAGGGAAGGGAAGAGCTCCCCACAGCAGCTTCCAGCCAAGGAGGTGACAAAGATTTTTTTTTTTTCCCAGACACACTCTCACTCTGTTACCCAAGCTAGAGTGCAATGGTGAGATCTTGGCTCACTGAAACCTCTGCCTCCTGGGTTCAAACAATTCTCTTGCATCAGCCTCCTGAGTAGCTGGAATTACAGGCACATGCCACCACGCCGGGCTAATTTTTATAGTAGAGACAGGGTTACGCCACGTTGGCCAGGCTGGTCTCGAACTCCTGACTTCAAGTGATCCACCCACCTTGGCCTCTCAAAGTGCTGGGATTACAGGCGGGAGCCACTGCGTCCAGCCAGAGGGGAGGATCTTTGTGCCTCTCCAGGCTGGGCAGAAATGCAAAGGTTCTGGGTCACTGCAGAGCCCTAGCAATGAAATTAGAGCTCACTGGGTCCCAAGGACCTCTGAACAGGAGTCAAAATAGCCTGGGTTCCACATCACACACCAGGGCCTGTGGAGGCTGGGGGAGGGCAAGGGGAAGGAGAGCATTAGTACAAATACCTAATGCATTCGGGGCTAAAAACCTAGATGACCGGTTGAAAGGGAAGCCACCATGACACATGTATACCTATGTAACCAACCTGCACGTTCTGCACATGTATCCCAGAACTTAAAGTAAAACTTTTTTAAAAGCAGCCTGGGTTCCAGTTTGTAAAATGCCTCTACATCCAGCCCTGACTTCTGGAAATTGTTCTTCCTAGGGTCCCAGGGTTCCACTCCCTCCCAGGTCTCCTCCTCAGCTCCCTTCTCCTTTCCTAACCTTTCTGCAGGTTCCCTGGTCCCGTTCCTTCAATGTTGGGATTCCTTGTGATCTGTTCTGGACCCTCTTCTGAGCCTGCCTCTCCCTGGGCCATCTCAGTCACCCCTCCTTATACACAGATTTGTTTTCAGTAGAAGTTACAATGAGAGGGCCTGCCTCTCCCACCTCTTCTGCCATCTACCCCGTCTGCCTCCCGTCTACCCGCTCCACCTTTTCTGCCTCAGCCACACCAATACAGTAAAGCCAACCCCTCCTCTGCCTCCTCCTCCTCAGCCTACTCAAGGCAAAGACAATGAAAATGAAGACCTTCATGGTGATCCACTTCCACTTAAATAGTAAATGTATTTTCTCTTATGATTTTCTTAGTAACATTGTCCTTTCTCTACTGTACTTTATTGTAAGAATACAGTGTCTAATACATGTAACATACAACATGTGTGTTCATTGACTGTTTATGTTATTAGCAAGGCTACTGGTCAACAGTCCGCTGTTGGTAGTTAAGCTTGGGGGAGCTTAAAAGTTCTACCTGGATTTGGTGCTGTGTGGGAGGTCAGTAGCCCTAACCCCTGCATTGTTTACGGGTCAACAGTACAGTCACAGGTGTCACCCCAGTGAATCCTTACAACCTCACTGCCAGACACAAGTGTCCATTTTACAAATGAGCAAATGGAGACTCAGCAAAGGGAAGAGATTTGCTTCATGTAAAATACTCTGCACTCTTCAACACCCACCTGCTCACATTTCCCAGACAGCCCAGATCCATTTCCCTGGCTGGAGGTGTCCTTTGGCAGGCCCCACCCAGGCAAACTGTCCTCCTCTGGAAGTGCCCCTCTCTTGCCTCGTGCCTCTCTAACCAAGAAGTGTCCAGGGAACATGGGGACCCAGCTGGAAGAAACCTGTTGATCTTCAGGATGAACTGCAGTAGGGAGCTGCAGCAATCACACACACATGCCCACACAGATACACACACGCACGCACACACACACCCCAAGACGGGGCACCAACATGCCGATGAGGCAGCACCAGTTCTGCCATCTTCATGCTGTGTGACCTGGAGCAACTTGCTCAACCTCTCTGAGACTCAGTTTCTGCAATACAAAAATGGAGACAAATGCCAGGCCAGGTGATTCACGCCTGTAAAATCCCAGCACTTTGGGAGGCCTAAGCAGGTAGATCACCTGAGGTCAGGGGTTCAAGACCAGCCTGGCCAACATGGCAAAACCTCATCTCTACTGAAAATAGAAAAATTAGCCAGGCCTGGTGCCAGGTGCCTATAATCCCAGCTACTTGGGAGGCTGAGGCAGAAGAATGGCTTGAACCCAGGGAGTGGAGGTTGCAGTGAGCCGAGATCATGCCACCGCGCTCCAGGCTAGGCGAAAGAGTGAAACTCAATCTAGAAAAAAAAATGGAGACAAAAATACCAACTTCTTGGAGTCTTATGAAGATAAAATGAGAAGAAAGAACTCTGCATTTAAAGGCCATGTAATAAGAGACTTATCATCATTATTTGTTCATTATTTCAGTCTTCTTAATATTATCATCAAGAGGCCAGGGTGTCCTCCCCAACCAAATCAGGAAGACCCAGAGATTATTAAAATGCAGTTGAACAGCCAAGACAATCCGTGGGTAAGCACGAGAGGATGGAGAAGGGTCGCTGGACCTGAGAGAAGACCATAGTCACCACCTGGGCTGCCTGCTCTGGGCAAGGACCTGACTCCTCAAGGCTTCCCCTGACCCCTCAGCTACACAGGGAAGTTTCTGGGAACATCGAGCCCTGTAGACCTACTTCTCCTCTCACAAGGCTGCTTCGTGGGCCAGGAGCCCATCTCCAGAGCAGTCTCAGCCCTGGGAAGGTGTCAGCGCGTTCCCCCACCCCCAGCTCCCTCCCCCCACCCCTTGCTGTCCTCCTTTTATCTGGCTCCTCTTTGGGTCAGGCAGCTGCTGGAGATCCTACCTTCAAGAGTCCAGACATGGCCACCTACCCCTCAGCCACCATGGGGGGCCCTCTGAGCCTGAACCCCACTGGCCAAGGTGGGTAAGGGCCTCCCCCAGGGCAGCCCACAGCAGGCGCCTCATCCTGCACAGGCCCCCTCGGACCACATGCATGGGTTTAGGGGTGCAGGAAGCAGGTCTTCCCAACACTCCAGACCACAGGGGATAGTTCCTCCCAGCTGCAAACCATATGCCCACAATAAAGCTCCATGCTGCAGCCAGAGACCACTGAGGCACAGGCTGGGGGAGCAGAGGAAGCTGCAGCCCACCCTGGGTGAGACGGCATCACCAGTGTCCCCGCAGTGGGAGTGCCCCCCCTCCCCACCACAGCCACAGCTGTGGTCTCAAGCCCCTGCAGGCTCCACGGCCCAGAGATCCAGGCCAGCACTGCCACCAACACTCCCAGCCCCAGCAAGGAAGAGAAAATCCTTTTCCTCCAAGCACAGCTGAGACAGGCAAATTCTCAAAGTGCTGAGGCTAGTAGAAGGAAATCTAATCTCCCCCCTTACCGAGAGCACAGGCCGCCATCCCGCCAGTGGCCTCCCATGTCCCTCCTGGGTCCCCTGCCTTTGTTCCAGCTTCTTCCTTAGCTGTGCTCACTAAATGAGCGAGGATTTGAACCAGCCCTGCACTCATCAACAGAATTCCCAGGCAATGCAGGCCGCCAAGGACACCTGCAGGCCCACAGCACCTGGAAATGCAGCCCCGGGCACAGCACTCAACCTGTGAGCTGAGCAGGTGGTGCCGGCAACCTCACCCCATGGGCAGGATGCCCAGGCTTCTGCTTCCCAAGACCCCCGGGGCAGAGGGGTCAGCTGCCCTACTGACATTTCCCAGGCTCACCTCTCCACTCCAGGTGCTTCCAGGATCACCTCCCAAATACACCCCCTCCCTCCAATCCTGGTCTTAAGGTCTGCTTCTAGGAGTGAGGAAATCAAACCAAGATAGAGGCCAAAGACTGAGAGACTGGCAAAGGAAGGACTCATTCAAAGAAGTGGCCCGCGATAGAGGAAAGAGAATGGAGGCACCTCCGTGTCATTTGAGTCTCACCGCTTCGTGGTCCATTAGGGCATGTGGTATTATTCCCGCATCTCAGATGCAGCCACTGAGGCTCAGACAAGCCCGGGTTTGCCATGAAGGACAGGTGAAGCTAGATTCAAACTCAGGTCACAGACCCAAGCCCAGGTCCCAGATGCTTCCAGGCAAGCAGGCAGAGCTGGAGGAAATGGCGTGTTCTCTAGAACTGGGACATTTTCAACCATTCCATGAAGTTAACACGATGGCCGGAGACAGTCTCACTGAGTCCCTGGGACTGAGGAGAAGGCGGTCAGCAGGAGGACCACGTTTTATGCTCCCAATCGCCCCAACCCCTCCCCCAGCAAGCCTCGTGCACCTGGGCTTCCCACAGACACCGACCCCCGCACATGCCTCACCTTGAAACAGCCTCATCTCCCACTGTTCCCTTGTCTCAAAAAGCCCAGAGCTCAGCTTCCTCTTCAACAGCTCCGCTAATGAGATGCACATTTGATTTCCTCAGGGGAGGCAGCTGTGGGGTGAGAGTCGGAAATGTAAACTCTGCTAGTGGCTGAATCACTGCAGTGCTTCTTAACTTTTTCATGGCAGTGTTTTTATGATTTTCTGAGAACACATAGAAGAATAAGGCTCATCGCACTCGTTATAGGCAATGACTCTTTGGAGTGGAGTTCAAAAGGCTACAGATGGCACTGAAACATTCTCCATGGGCTAGGGAGGCCGGCGTTCAGAGCCCAGCGACCTGTTCGCCTCGGGCCAGACATGGGGAAGACAGGGTCCAGGGTAGCAGCCAACACAGTGCAAGCTGGGAGTGTTCATTAAATACAGGCTGAATGAATGAATGAATGAACTGATGCAACCAAAACTTTCTATTTCTCCAAGGAAATTAAAATGATTGGCCTATGGTGACCCATTAATAAGATGGAATATGATAGAGCCATAAATTTAATAATTGGGAGAATTTTTAATGACAATGACACAGTATTCCCCTTCTATTTTTAAGTGAAAAGCAAATTTAAAAAATAGAGTAAGATCCAAGCTTTATTTTCAACACATATGTATTTAAATAACCCAGGCACAGAAACACAAATGTTCTACATTCTCACTTATTTGTGGAATCTAAAAATCAAAATAATTGAATTCATGGACATAGTAAGTAGAAGGATGGTTTCCAGAGGCTGGGAAGGACAGTGGGGGTGGGGGGAAGGGAGGTGGGACACTTAATGAGTACAAAAATATAGAAAGAATGAGGCCGGGCTCAGTGGCTCACGTCTGTAATCTCAGCATCTTGGGAGGCCAAGGTGGGCAGATTGCCTGAGATCAGGAGTTTGAGACCACCCTGTTCAACATGGTGAAACCCCGTCTCTACTAAAAATACAAAAATTAGCCGGGTGTGGTGGTAGGTGTCTGTAATCCCAGGTACTCGGGAAGCTGAGGAGAATCACTTGAACTCGGTAGGCAGAGGTTGCAGTGAGCCAAGATCACACCACTGCACTCCAACCTGGGCAACAGGGCAAGACTCTGTCACAACATTTTAAAAAATAGAAATAATGAATAAGACCTACTATTGGATAGCACAGCAAGGCGACTATAGTCAATAACTTAACTGAACATTTTAAAGTAACTAAAAGAGTGGAATCGGATTGTTTATACTACAAAGGATAAACGCTTGAAGAGATGGATACCCCATTCTCCATAATGTGATTAGTATATTACGCATTAAATGCATGCATCAAAATATCTCGTGCACCCCATAGATATACACATCTACTATGTACCCATGAAAGTAAAAATTTTTTTTTAATTTATTTTATTGCACTTGAGGTTTTGAGGTACATGTGAAGGACATGCAAGATTGTTGCATAGGTATACACGTGGCAGTGTGATTTTCTGCCTTCCTCCCCATCACCCATATTTGGCATTTCTCCCCATGCTATCTCTCCCCAACTCCCCACCCCCCACCATCCCTCCCCTATTTCCCCCCAACAGACCCCAGTGTGTAGTACTCCCCTCCCTGTGTCCATGTGTTCTCATTGTTCAACACCCGCCTATGAGTGAGAACATGCGGTGTTTGATCTTCTGCTCTTCTGTCAGTTTGCTGAGAATGATGGTTTCCAGGTTCATCCATGTCCCTACAAAGGACATGAACTCATCGTTTTTGATGGCTGTATAATATTCCATGGTGTATATGTGCCACATTTTCCCTGTCCAGTCTATCATCGATGGGCATTTGGGTTGGTTCCAGGTCTTTGCTATTGTAAACAGTGTTGCAATGAACATTCGTGTGCACGTGTCTTTATAGTAGAACGATTTGTAATCCTTTGGATATATACCCAGTAATGGGATTGCTGGGTCACATGGAATTTCTATTTCTAGGTCCTTGAGGAATCGCCTTTTTTAAAAAACAAAATGTGTGTATATTAATACAGAGAAATATAGCAGAATCGTAAGGACAGGTACAAATACTAGTGGTAGTGATCTCTGAACAGTGGAATAAGGAATGGTTTGCAATTTCTTCTCTGTCTTTCCCTGCATTTTCCAGTTTTCAGTCATGACCATGTAATCAGGGAGAAACATGTCCGACGGCAGCCACAGCAGGGCGCAGCCTCACCCACTGGCTGCCTCCCTGGCATCCATGGTCTGCTCTTCCCCCAGAAGGACCAGTGTTTCTCTTTGTCAAATGTGTCCCCTTCTCCATTCTCCATCTCACATGTCAAGGGAATGACCCGCTCCCCTAGATCCAGGTGTGGATCTTATTTTCTAAGCCAATCAGCATTTTCCATTTTACCATGCCTCCCTGATTGGTTTGGAATGGGGACCCAAGCCGATCAAAATCAACAAGGCCCCTTCTTCCATAAGAAAACCATTGGAAGAGACCCAACCTTTCCCACTAGACACAAATGAAAAACGATATAGCCCCAGGAGCTTTGGCAGCCATTCTGTGCCCATGAGGAGAGCATCAGGCTGAAAACATGACAATGCCAAGGAAATGGAACCAAGAGAAGAAGACAGAGAGGAGCCAAGTCCTGGTTACCTCATTTGAGCCCTGGAGCAAATCACTCATGATAGTTGAGTTTCAGGTGCCAATAAAATATCATGTTTTGCTGAAGCCAGTCTGAGATGAGCTTTCTGATACAAGCTAGAGATCCAAATGGCATGTGGTGTTTTGAGGGCCTTTTCTCGAGGCCAAACAAGTGGAAAACAGCCAGTCCCAAGAGGGTGCAGCTCTGCCCAGCCAGGAATCAAGGTGTTTATTCAGCCAAAGAGATGAGGAGGGGACAACCTGGGCTCACTGTGGGATCAGCAGAGGAAGCCTCTCCTCTGCCAAAAAGGGGAAGCCTTCGCTCAGTATCCTTTAGAGAGGCAGGACAGCATGGGGGTTACTTAGCAGGAGGGATTGGCTCAGATCCCTAGACTTGATCCCAGCTCTATTTGTTGCAAGCTGATCACCTTGGGCAACTTTCTTAACTTCTCTGGGCCTCAGTCTCTGCACCTGAGGATATAGTCGCCCCTATCACGTAGGCTGTTGTGAACAAGTTAATACCTGCAAAGTCTTTAGAACAGTGGTTGGCACAAAACCAGCCTCCTGAAGAGATCTCAGCGGCTGCTGTTGTTCTTCCTATTATTGATGCTTACGCTCTCCTTGGATGGGTTCCACTCCAGAGGTTTACGGCTCTCCAGCTCCCACCCACGTGTGGAAGAATCCTGCCACCTGTCCTGCAGGAGCCCCCTTTGGGCAGGTGCTACCCAGCCCGCCCCTGAACCTGACCTGGTGGGCTGCCCTGGGCCCACCCACGCCTGATAGTGGAGGCATGCACAGACTCAGAGCTCCAGAGCCTTTCCTCAGCCCCAAGCCGTGATGTGTTTCTGCTGCAGGTGACAGGCAGCCTTCCCCCTGGATAAAAGGGAGAGATTTCACTGTCAGGGCTCAGGGGTCCCATGAGGCTGCAAACACTCCACCTCCCTCAGCCACACTTACCTCTGGACTGACATCACCTTCTGGCAGTTCGTTTTCAAGTCAACTTTTTTCTTTTTTTTAAGTCTGAAGGCTTGACAAATCCTTCACTTAAAAAACTAGAGTTCACAAGAAGTCATAGAGAAATATAATGTACTGAATAGCTGAAATTTGCAAAAATGCTGAATAATCATGAATATACTACATGTAAAAATTCATGGGTAATGGTTAAAGCTGTTCGT
Source organism: Sapajus apella (assembly GCF_009761245.1). Taxonomy (NCBI): domain Eukaryota; kingdom Metazoa; phylum Chordata; class Mammalia; order Primates; family Cebidae; genus Sapajus; species Sapajus apella. Next base: position 27,492,289 of record NW_022436953.1, read on the forward strand.
AGAGGAAAACTCAAAGCTTTTAATATGTTAATTAGAAAACAAGAAAAACTGAAAACAAATGAGTTCAACTCAAGCAGCTTAAAATAAACAACAGTCAACTCAAGGCAACAAGAAGGACATAAGAAAACAGACAAAGACAGAATTCAATAAAATCAAGAACAAAACAGGAATGTTAAAAAAATCAAAATACAAATATATAAAATGAAAAAATAAAAACAGAAAACAACTCGCATACAACATTCATTTGGATTTTTTGGTTTTTGTTTATTTGTTTTTGAGACAGAGTCTGACTGTGTCACCCAGGCTGGAGTGCAGATGGCGCAATCTCGGCTCACACCAACCTCCACCTCCTGGGTTCAAGCGATTCTCCTGCCTCAGCCTCCTAAGTAACTGAGATTGCAGGTGCACCTCACCACGCCCAGCTTTTTTTTTTTTTTTTTTGTATTTTTAGTAGAGATGGGGTTTCACCGTGTTGTCCAGGCTGGTCTCAAACTCCTGACCTCAAGTGATCTGCCCACCCCAGCCTCCCAAAGTGCTGGGATTATAGGCATGAGCCACCACACCCAACCACATATAGCAATAGTTTTAAATGAAATAATTAAGAAATGTTATTCACAACTACAAACCAAAATTTAAAGGCAGGTTAAATGGATACATTTCTGGGAAAAAAAAATAATAAAGTGCCAAAACTGGTACAAGAGGAAATAGAAAAGTTGAATAGATCAGTAGCCGTGAAAGAAAATAAAAAACCCAAGAGGAACAACAAACTGTTAGAAACAACAGGAGGCTCCTGCATGTTTGCCAGACACAGACTCAACATATGAAAAGCAACTCGAGAGAGAGCATGGGGAGAAATGCCAGATATAGGTGATGGGGAGGAAGGCAGCAAATCACACTGCCATGCGTGTACCTATGCAACAATCTTGCATGTTCTTCACATGTACCTCGAAACCTAAAATGCAAACAAAAAAAAATAAACCTTAGGTCTTTGCTTTTGCATTATGAAAAAAAAAAGGAAGGAAGGAAGGAAGGAAGGAAGGAAGGAAG
>NW_022436953.1:27493435-27520679 GCF_009761245.1 Sapajus apella
AAGGAAAGAAAGAAAGAAAGAAAGAAAGAAAGAAAGAAAGAAAGAAAGAAAGAAAGAAAGAAAGAAAGAAAGAAAGAAAGAAAGAAAGAAAGGGAGAGAGAAATAAAGAAAGAGAGAAAGAAAAGCAACTCTATGTCTCCACTCTGGCAAATCCTACAGGAAAATGCAGCCAAAGACATAATAGCATTGGTCATGGCAGCAAAAAATATAAAGCATCTAGGAATTAACCCACCAGAGAATGCATGAGACCTGTATGGAGAAAATTTTGCATCTACTAAACATACAAAATGATATGTGAGCAATAGTGACATGGGCCTATTGACAGATGGTACTATCAGCACTGCCAAGGGTGATTTCCCTCAAGCTAATCTGTAAATTAAAAACAATTAAATCTAATTAAAAGCACAGCCACCTATTTTCAGGAATGTAACAAATCGATTCAAAAATTCATCTGAAAAAGAAAGATTGATGAATGTCTAAAACATTTTTTTTAAATCAAAGCAGTATTGGCAAGAGAAATAGATGAGAAACAGAAACAGATCAAAGAAACAAAACAGAAATTCCAGAATCAGACCAAAACAATGGATGTAGCATCAAAAGTCTAAGAGGGAAAAAATGAATTATTTAGTAATAGATGTTGGAGATATGAGCTTGCTATGTGGGGAAAAGGTTGGCTCTCAGCATGCACAGACTACCCTGCCAGGGAACAGCCCCTGGCCCAAGCAGGACTCACTGGCCACATGTGCCACCAAAATATTGTGCTAGCTACAATCACTGGTCTGGGCATTGCAGTGTGTCTGATAATTTTCACGTATATTCATGACATTTTTCAATGTTTAATGCATATTAAACACTTATGTAATCAAACTTTTCCTACACAGAAAAGTGATTGAAAGAAACAAGTTCTAATTGAAAATAGGTTTCTGAACTCTTTACACTGAATTAAGCAAGTAAATAATCAGGCTGCTTCAAAGATGAGCAACTGAGGCATTCGACTTCTAAAAAGACAGAGGTAAACTACCCAAGATGAACAACTCCAGCTCCAGTAAGGCACCATTGCAAGAGTAAGATGACAAAAGGAATTATGAAGAAAAGTGTTTATCCTGACTATTTACTCCTTTTAGAATAGGAGAGGTCCAGCAAAGTGGCTTATCCCTGTAATTCCAGCACTTTGGGAGGCCAGGTGGGCAGATCACTCGAGCCCAGGAGTTTGAGACCAGCCTGGGCAACGTGGCAAAACCTTGTCTCTACAAAAATTAGCCAGGCATTCGGGTCTCATGTCTGTAGTCCCAGGTACTCAGGAGGCTGAGGCATGAGAATCGCTTGAGCCCAGGAAGTGGAGGTTGCAGTGAGTTAAGATTGTGCCCCTGCACTCCAACCTGGCTGACAGAGTGAGACTTTGTCTCAAATAAATAAATAAGCCAGGCATTATGGCACACACCTCTAGTCCCAACTACACAGGAGGGTAAGGTGGGAGGGTCACTTGAGCCCAGCAAGTCAAGGCTGCAGTGAGTTGTGATTATATCACTGCACTCCAGCCTGAGTGACAGAGTGAGACCCTGTCTCAAAACAAAACAAAAAAATTTTGGCTGGGAACAGTGGCTCATGCCTATAATCCCAGCACTTCAGGATGCCAAAGCAGGTGGACTGCTTGAGCCCAGGAGCTCAAGACCAGCCTGGGCAACATGTCAAAACCCTCTCTCTACTTAAAATAATAAAATGTTGGCCAGACTCAGTGGCTCACACCTGTAATTCCAGCACTTTGGGAGGCTAAGGCCAGGGGATCACAAGGTCAAGACATCAAGACCATCCTGGCCAACGTGGTGAAACCCCATCTCTACTAAAATTACAAAAATTAGCCAGGTGTGGTGGCGCACACCTGTCGTCCCAGCTACTCAGGAGGGTGAGGCAGGAAAATCACTTGAACCTGGGAGGCGGAGGTTGCAGTGAGCCGAGATCACACCACTGTACTCCAGCCTGGTGACAGAGCAAGACTCTGTCTCAAAAAATAATAAGAAGAAGATTTTAAAATTAAAGAAATGAGGGTATTTTGGATTATTGGGGTAGGTTATATAGCGAAAAAACACTAAAAGCTCTTTAGATGCAAGTATCAATGGCATTTGTAACATTTTCATGTTGTACACGAAGGCAAGAATATAAAAAATGAAAGACACTTACATAAAGTACTATAATATATGATATGGTTTGGATCTGTTTCCCCACCAAATCTTATGTTCAGTTGTAATCGTCAATGTTGGAGGTAGGGCCTGGTGGGAGGTGACTGAATCTTGGGGGTGGGTCTCATGTTTTCACACCATCCTCCTATGGTTCTGTTCCTGTCATAGCGAGTTCTCACAAGATCTGGTTGTTTAGAAGTGTGCAGCACCTCCCCGCTCTTTCTCTCTTGTTCCTGCTCTGGCCATGTAAGACATGTTTGCTTCCCCTTTGCCTTCCACCATGAACCAGTTAAACCTCTTTTCCTTACAAATTACCCAATCTCAGGTATTTCTTTATAGCAGTGTGAGAATGGACCTACATAATATAATGTATCATACACACACACACACATACATACGTATTCCAAACAGTTGAAGGATTACCAATGAAAGTTAATTATAAAGCTAATAAAAGGCCAGTACAATGGCTCACACCTGTAATCCCAGCACTTTGGGAGGCCAAGGCATGTGGATCACCTGAGTTTAGGAGTTCAAGACCAGCCTGGCCAACATGGCAAAACTCTGTCTCTACTAAGACTACAAAACTTAGCTGGGCATGGTGGTGGGCACCTGTAATCCCAGCTACTTGGGAGGCTGAGGTAGGAGAATCACTTGAATCCAGGAGACGGAGGTTGCAGTGAGCCAAGATGAAAAAATGTTATGAACAAGGAGTCCCTGGAAATCCAGTAGCTCCTCCACAGGCAGACAAGCGACCTCATCAAGCAGCTCCCTGAGATCAGAGCCAGGTAAATCCACAAAGATGGGAAAAAAATCAGCGCAAAAAAGATGAAACCATCAAAGACCAGAACGCCTCTTCTCCTTCAATGGATCACAACTCCTTTCAACACAGGAACACAACATGACCAAGAAAGAGTGCGACAAATTGACAGAAACAGGCTTCAGAAGGTGGGTAATAACAAACTCTTCTGAGCAAAAGGAACACGTTCTAATCCAATGCAAAGAAACTAAAAACCTTGAAAAAAAATGTTAGATGAAATGCTAACTAGAATAATCAGCTTAGAGAAGAACATAAATGACTTGATGGAGCTGAGAAACACAGCACAAGACCTACGTGAAGCAAACACAAGTTTTAATAGCTGAATCAATCAAGCAGAAGAAAGGATATCAGAGATTGAGGATCAACTCAATGAAATAAAAAGAGAAAGCAAGACAAGAGAAAAAAGAGTGAAAAGAAATGAACAAAGCCTCCAAGAAATATGGGATTATGTGAAAACACTTAATCTACCCTTGATCAGTGTACCTGAATGTGACAGGGAGAATGAATCCAAGCTGGAAAACACGCCCCAGGATATTATCCAGGAGAACTTCCCCAGCCTAGCAAGGCAGTCCAGCATTCAAATCCAAGAAATACAGAGAACTCCACAAAAATATTCCTCAAGAAGAGCAACCCCAAGGGACATAATCGTCAGATTCACCAGGGTTGAAATGAAGGAAAAAATGCTAAGGGCAGCCAGAGAGAAACGACAGGTCACCCACAGAGGGAAGCCCATCAGACTCACAGCAGATCTCTCAGCAGAAATCCTATAAGCCAGAAGAGAGTGGGGGCCAATATTCAACATCCTTAAAGAAAAGAACTTTCAACCCAGAATCTCATATCCAGCCAAACTAAGCTTCATAAGTGAGGGAGAAATAAAATCCTTTACAGACAAGCAGTTACTGAGAGATTTTGTCACCACCAGACCTGCCTTACAAGAGCTCCTGAAAGAAACACTAAACACGGAAAGGAACAAGTACCAGCCATTGCAAAAGCACACCAAATGGCAAAGACCAAAAATGCAATGAAGAAACTGAGTCAACTAACGGGCAAGAAAACCAGCCAGTAACAAAATGGCAGGATCAAATTCACATATAACAATATTAACATTGAATGTAAATGGCCTAAATGCCCCAATCAAAAGACACACACTGGCAAACTGGATAAAAAGTCAAGACCCATCAGTGCGCTGTATTCAGGAAATCCATCTCACATACAAAGACACACATAGACTCAAAATAAAGGGATGGAAAAAGATTTACCAAGCAAATGGAGAACAAAAAAAAGCAGGGGTTGCAATCCTAGTCTCTGATAAAATGGACTTCAAATCCACAAAGATGAAAAGAGACAAGGGCATTACATAATGGTAAAAGGATCAATCCAACAAGAAGAGCTAACCATCCTAAATATATACGCACCCAATACAGGAGCACCCAGATACATAAAGCAAGTTCTTAATGACTTACGAAGAGACTTAGACTCCCACACAATAAAAGTGGGAGACTTCAACACTCCACTGTCAATATTAGACAGATCAATGACACAGAAAATTAATAAGGACATCCAGGACTTGAATGCAGAGCTGGACCAAGATGACCTAATAGACATATACAGAATGCTCAACCCCAAATCCACAGAATATACATTCTTCTCAGCACCACGTTGCACTTACTCTAAAATTAACCACATAATTGGAAGCAAATCACTCCTCAGCAAATGCAAAAGAATGGAAATCATAACAAACAGTGTCTGAGACCACAGTGCCATCAGATTAGAACTCAGGATTAAGAAACTCACTCAAATCTGCACAACTACTTGGAAACTGAACAACTTGCTTCTGAGTGTCGACCAGATAAACAATGAAATGAAGGCAGAAATAAAGATGTCCTTTGAAACCAATTAGAATGAAGACACAACTTACCAGAATCTCTGGGACACCTTTAAAGCAGTGTTGAGAGGGAAATTTATAGCAATAAATGCCCACATAAGAAACAAGGAAAGATCTAAAATCGACATCCTATCATCAAAATTGAAGGAGCTACAGGAGCAAGATCAAAAACACTCAAAAGCTAGCACAAGACAAGAAATAACTAAGATCAGAGCAGAAACGAAGGAGACAGAGACACAAAAAACCCTTCAAAAAATCAATAAATCCAGGATCTGGTTTTTTGAAAAATCAACAAAATTATACCGCCAGCCAGACTAATAAAAAAGAAAAGAGAGAAGAATCAAATAGATGCAATAAAAAAATGATAAAGGGGATATTACCACTGATTCCACAGAAATACAAACTACCATCAGAGATTACTACAAACAGCTGTATGCACATAAACCTGGAAGAAATGGATAAATTCCTGGACACTTGCACTCAACCAAGACTAAACCAGGAAGAAGTTGAAACCCTGACTAGACCAATAACAAGGGCGGAAGTTGAGGCAGCAATCAATAGCCTACCAACCAAAAAAAGTCCAGGTCCAGATGGGTTCACAGCCGAATTCTACCAGACATACAAAGAGGAGCTGGTTCCATTCCTTCTGAAACTATACCAAACAATACAAAAAGAGGGAATTCTCCCTAACTCATTCTATGAGACCAACATCATCTTGACACCAAAACCAGGCAGAGACTCAACTAAAAAAGAAAACTTCAGGCCAATATCCATGATGAACATCAACGCAAAAATCTTCAATAAAATACTGGCAAACCAAATGCAACAGCACATCAAAAAGCTTATTCATCACAATCAAGTAGGCTTCATCCCGGGGATGCAAGGCTGGTTCAACATACGCAAGTCCATAAACGTAATCCATCATATAAACAGAACCAAAGACAAAAACCACATGATTATCTCAATAGATGCAGAGAAGGCCTTCAACAAAATTCAACAACCCTTCATGCTAAAAACTCTCAATCATCTAGTTATCAATGGAATGTATCATAAAATAATAAAAGCTATTTATGACAAACCTACAGCCAATATCATACTGAATGAGCAAAAGCTGGAAGCATTCCTTTTGAAATCAGGCATGAGATAAGGATGCCCTCTCTCATTACACCTATTCAATATAGTAGTGGAAGTTCTAGCCAGAGCAATCAGGCAAGAAAAAATAAAGCGTATTCAATTAGAAAAAGAGGAAGTCAAAGTGTCTCTATTTGCAGAAGCCATGATTGTATATTTAGAAGACCCCATCGTCTTAGCCCAAAATCTCCTGAAACTGATAAGCAACTTCAGCAGTCTCAAGATACAAAATCAATGTGCAGAAATGAGAAGCATTCCTATATACCAATAACAGACAGACAGAGCCAAATCAAGAGCGAACTCCCATTCACAACTGCTACAAAGAGAATAAAATACCTAGGAATACAACTAGCAAAGGATGTAGAGGACCTCTTCAAGGAGAACTACAAACCACTGCTCAACGAAATAAGAGAGGACACAAACAGATGGAAAAACATTCCATGTTCATGGTTAAGGGGAATCAATATTGTGAAAATGGCCACACTGCCCAAAGTAATTTATAGATTCAATGTATCCCCATCAAGCTACCAATGACCTTCTTCACAGAACTGGAAAAAAAACACTTTAAACTTCATATGGAACCACAAGAGAGCCCGCATAGCCAAGACAATCCTAAGCAAAAAAAAAAAAACAAAGCTGGAGGCATCACATTACCAGACTTCAAACTATACTACGAGGCAACAGTAATCAAAACAGCCTGGTACTGGTACCAAAACAGAGACATAGACCAATGGAACAGAACAGAGGCTTCGGAAGCAACACCACACACCTACAACCATCTGATCTTTGACAAACCTGATAATCAATGGGGAAAGGACTCCACATTTAATAAATGGTGTTGGGCTAGCACTGTGCAGAAAGCAGAAACTGGTCCCCTTCCTGTCACCTTACACAAAAATTAACTCCAGATGGATTAAAGATTTAAACATAAAACCTAACACCATAAAAACCCTAGAAGAAAATGTAGGCAAAGCCATTCAGGACATAGGCATAGGCAAGGACTTCATGACTAAAACACCAAAAGCAATGACAACAAAAACCAAGATAGACAAATGGGATCTAATTAAACTTGAGAGTTTCTGTACAGCAAAAGAAACAATCATTAGAGTGAACCAGCAACCAACAGAATGGGAAAAAATTTTTGCAATCTACCCATCAGACAAAGGGCTAATATCCAGAATCTACAAACAACCAAAACAGATATACAAGAAAAAAACAAACAAATCCATTCAAAAGTGGGCAAAGGATATGAACAGACACTTTTCTAAAGAAGACATATATGAGGCCAACAAACATATGAAAAAATGTTCATCATCACTGGTCATTAGGGAAATGCAAATCAAAACCACATTGAGATACCATCTCACACCAGTTAGAATGCCGATCATTAAAAAATCTGGAGACAACAGATGCTGGAGAGGATGTGGAGAAACAGGAATACTTTTACACTGTTTGTGGGGAGTGTAAATTAGTTCAACCACTGTGGAAGACAGTGTGGTGATTTCTCAAGGATCTGGAAATAGAAATTTCATTTGACCCAGCAATCCCATTATTGGGTATATACGCAAAGGACTATAAATTGTTCTACTATAAAGACACATGCACACATATGTTCATTGCAGCCCTGTGTACAATAGCAAAGACCTGGAACCAACTCAAATGCCCATCAGTGATAGACTGGACAAACAAAATGTGGCACATATACACCATGGAATACTATGCAGCCATAAAAAACAATGAATTCATGTCCTTTGTAGGGTCTTGGATGAATCTGGAAACCATCTTTCTCAGCAAACTGACACAAGAACAGAAACCAAACACCACATGTTCTCACTCATAACGAGAACACATGGACTCAGGGAGAGGAGCATCACACACTGAGGGTAGTAGGGGTGGGCTAGGGGAGGAACAGTGGGGGGCAATGGTGGGAAAGGATAACATGGGGAGAAATGACAATAGAGATGAAGGGGGAATAGAGGCAGCAAATCACCTGGTTATGTATGCACCTATGCAACAACCCTGCATGACCTGCACATGTACCCCAGAACCTACAGTAAAATTAAAAAAAAAGTGTTATGAACAGACAATTAGCAGCAGAGGAAATCCTATTGCCACATAGTAAATGAGGAGCTCCACCTTCACTAGAGACATGGAAATGAAAAGGAGGTCTCACCTTGCTGCCGCCTCTGCAGAAAGCAGAAGGTCAAATGTTAGGAAGTGCAGCTGTGGTTTGCAGAAATGGAATTCCTTATCTCCTGCTGGTGGGACAAATGTGCAGGCATTGCAGAGAGCCATCCAGGAGCATAGGTTGGAGGCATACATCCTCCTGCAAAACAGAGATGTGACTCCTACATTTCCATCCCAAGGACATTGTCGCACAACCCACTAGAAGACACAGAGAAGGACGCTCTGCACAGCACTGCTTTGTACAAAGAGTAGCAGGCAATGGAGAGGCCATCGCCCAGGAATGGAAAAGGTTTGTGGGTTCTTTAATTTTTAGTTGGTTGGTGTGTTGTTTTGGTAGAGACGGGGGTCTCATTATGTTGCCCAGGCTGGTCTTGAACTCTTGGCCTCAAGCGTCCCACTTACCTCAGCCTCCCAGAGTGCTGGGACTACAAACATAAGCCACTGCACCTGGACTTTGTTTTTATTTATTTATTTATTTAGAAACCAAGTTTCACACTGTCTCACTGTGCAGTGGCACGATCTTGGCTCACTGCAACCTCTGCCTCCCAGGTTCAAGCAATTCTGCTGCCTCAGCCTGCTGAATAGCTGGGATTGCAGCCACCTGCCACCACATCCAGCTAATTTTTGTATTTTTAGTAGAGATGGGTTTAGTAGAGATAGGTTGGAGGCATGCATCCTCCTGCAAAACAGAGATGTGACTCCTACATTTCCATCCCAAGGACACTGTCGCACAACCCACTAGAAGACACAGAGAAGGACACTCTGCACAGCATTGCTTTGTACAAAGAGTAGCAGGCAATGAAGAGGCCATCGCCCAGGACCTCCTGACCTCAGGATTTGCCCACCTCGGCCTCTCAAAATGCTGGGATTCCAGGCGTGAGCCACTGAGCCCAGCCTGGACTTTGTTTTTAAGTCACACCTTCGCAATTCCATGCAGTTGTCAGGTGTACTGAACCAGACTTACATATAGCAAAAGGCCCAATCTCAAAAACATCATAACTGGCAGAACAAGGACGAAGGGGATGAGATTTATGGGCCAATACTATTTATGTAAATTTTAAAACACATGCAAAATAGCAGTATATATTTTCAAGGAGTCACTTATTTTTAAATAAATGTATAATGTGTTGAAAGTGGATTGGAAGAACATAAATGCATGAAAGTGGGTATGACTGGGAGGAGGGAAATAGGAGCAAGGAGGGAGGAGGAAGGGAAAAAATAATAAAGTAAATAAAACCAAAGTGCAAGGCTGCTGGGGAAGGGGGCAGGTCCTCAGCTGGGTGGTCAGCTCAGTTCGGCAGACCTGCAGACCCCGGGAAAGAAGATACGTGTGCAACCTGCAGACAGCACTGGCCACGTGGGTGAGGACCAACCCAGACATTTCCCACCACGCAAATCCAGAGTCTTTGTTGCAATGCAGAAGTCGGGATCTTACCTGCAGCCAGGTATGTGCCAAAGAGCCTTCCCAGCATTCCCCTTCCATGTTTCCCTCACCCACCACCCCAGCTTAGCACCTGCAGGCTCACCTGTCCACAGCCCAGCTTCCCTCAACAACACAGCTCAGACCCAGGCCCTTGTGTCACCAAGGCTCATCTGCATTGTCTGACTGCCTCTGAGGCCTCTGGCACACCTGACCTTCCATGCACCCACCCGTCTAGACCTCTGCCAGAGATACCAACCAGAAGTGGAGATGGTGACTCAGAGCAACCCAGTCAAGTAAACAGCAGCAGTGCCTGGGTGGCAGGTGGTCTGCCTGTCCCACCCCACCCACTCCACGTCTCAGCAAAGCCCTCTGGAACCCAGCGTACACTAAGGGTGGGCCCCAGAGTCTCTGGGAGCACGGAGTCTGGGAAAGATGCCCCAGATGTCGCCCAGGTGACAGCCACAGTCCAGGTGCTGTCTGAATAACTTCGGAGTCTTATTTCTTGCTCATTGAATTTCAGTCCTGATAATTGCCGAGTAAGAGGAAAGAGAGATGGTCCTCGATTTCAGGGATTCCCAAGCATGCTCGGATGGGGAGGGGTGGCCATCTACGTCCTGCAGCAGCAGCAGTGGGTGAGGGAGTAGATGGGCTCAGGACCTTGAGAAGGGGCACTGACAAGGAGTGGCATTCATTTGCTGCCTGAGCAGCAAGGCCTCAGGACCAGCTGGTGCCCCTCCAATGCCACAGGGGCTGAGGGATGTCTGTGGAATCCACAGGAAGAAGCAAAGGATGGCAGGAAGGAAGGGAGCAGGGAGGAAGAAGAGAGGAGGGAGGGCCTGAGGAAGGACAGGAGCCACCACACCTACGTGCAAACAAAACAGGCCTCCCAGGTGCTAGCTGAGCAAAGGGACAGGAAGGCTCCCTGACAATACAGGCTGTTCCCCACACACACCTGGCCGTGGTATAAACAAGCCTGCTTCATAAAAGAATGGAGCAAGCTAAGCACATCTTAGAATCTTCCAGGCAAATAAAATGTATCCCTTCAAGCACCAATCTTTTTATCGAAACATTTAAAATAACAACACTCCAAGGAGCGCTCCCACGTTTCATCTCATTCTGTTATTTATTTAATTACCCACAGGATACCAAGTGTAATTTTGTTTTCCCATGGAAGTCATCATCTGTAACTTGTGTCTCCCCTGCTGTCACACCACAAGCACCTCAGAGCTGACGAGGCCTGAGCGTCCAACCAGCCTGCCCTACAGCCCACCGGCCTGCTCTCTGCCTGCCCGCCTGCCCGCTCTTCTATTTCAAACCTCATTCTTCCCTCTCGGAGCCCTGGGACCTGGCAGCTACTGCTCTCTCCACCAGGAAGAAGGGAGCCTGGTATTCCCAGTGAGGGCTCTGCTGAGCAGGACAGCTCCTTGGAGGGAGCTGACCTCATCCCACCCCCAGAGGGGCCAACAGAGGACTGGGGGCTCAGCCTCAAGCTTGGGATGCAAAATCGTCAGCAAGCTCTGGGCTGCAATGGGGTGAGGATGAATGAGGGTGTTCACTGGGACCCCGACTCAGAGAAGACAGGAAGGGGTGTGGCTTAGAGGACACCTGAGGTTCTTAGCTGCTGGTGTTTGTGTTCATCTGAGACAGAAGCAAGGATAAATCAGAAAACCTATCACAAGCAAAGGCAGTGGGAAGGAGGCTGGATGCCAGGTGTGGTCAGTTTCGCATGTAGAGTCCAGCACAGCTGTGCCCAGGGTCCAGGACCTCAGCACAGCCCAGGTCTCCCCCACACCAGCCTCTTTAAGAGTCATTCCCCTGACACTTAAAGACCCCAGAGCCCTGACGCTCAGTCCCTGGTCCTCTCTTCTTCTCTGTCCACACTCAATCTTGTTCTTCTCACTCAGTTTCAAGGCTTAATGTCATCTAGATGTTGGAAACTCCCAAATTGATTGAATTGCTCTCCTGACTCTCAGATTTATGTATCCAGTTTCCTACTTGATGTATTTCCGCCTGGGTGTCTAATATACATCTGTGTATGTAATCCATCACTGCATAACAAACTCCCCAAAACTTAGAGCCCCAAAAGAACAATGTGTTATTTCTCGTGATTCTGTCAGGAATTTGGGCAGGGCTCATCTGGGTGGTTCTTCTGCTCCGTATGATGTTTGCTGGAGTTGCTCCCACAGCTGCATTCTCTAGGAACTCAGCTGGACCTAGAAGCTCTTTCTCTCCTGCATATTAGTTGGGGCTGATTGTCTGTTGGCCCCAGCTCTCCTCCAGGTGGCTTCTGCTCCTCCCATAGACTGCCTCAGACTCCTTACAGCATGGCCCCTGGTTTCCAAGAAAGCAAGAGGGGAAGCTGCTAAGTCTCTTCAAGTTCAAGGAGAGGCCAAGAATTGGCATGACTTCCTTTCCTCCACGTTCTCTGTTTTTTTTTTTTTTTTTTTTTTTTTAAGAGGCAGCATCTTGCTCTGTCACCCAGGCTGGAGTGCAGTGGCACAATCATAGCTGACTACTGAAACTCCTGGACACAAGCAATCCTCCTGCCACAGTAGCTGAGTAGCTAGGACTATAGATATGCACCACCACATCTGGCTCCTCCCTCCACATTCTGTCAACCAAAGCAAGTTAGGAGATCATCCCTAATTCAAGGAGCAGGTAGAGGAAGGGGTAGGAGGGGTGGAATTGTCAGCAGTGCCCTGGGGACGTTCTTACCAGGACGTCTCATACCAGCCTGCCAAAATCAAGCTCCTGATCTTTCCCCCAGACATGCTCCTCCACAGGAACCCAGAAGATGACAACTCCAACCAGCCAGGCTTCCAGCTGGAAACGCTGAGTGACACCTAATTGATTACAAGTCCTGTTGGCTCCACCTTGAAAAGATATCCCAAAATCCCCTTCCCACCACCATCCAAACTCCCAGCAAGTCTGAGCCCCCAGTGTCTTTCTCTGGGTTCTTCAGCAGCCCTGACAGCCTCCCTGCCTCTGCCCTTGGTGTCTCTTCTTCACATGAGAGCCGGGTGGATCCTTCAGTGCTCTGGGCCAGAGAGTAGGTCAGGGGGTTCTGCTCGGATCTTCCTGTGGCTTCCTGCTTCCCTCAGAGTAAAGGCCCAAGCCCTTAGAATGGCGCAGGGCCCTGTGCCGGCTATAGCCTACCCAAAACCCGCTCTGCATGGTGCCCAGGCCTGGCCACACCACAGCCTCCCAGGCTTGCCCAGACACCCTGGCCTTCCATCCAGCAAGACCCCTGCCATCCCCTAGCCAGGACTGGCTACATAATTCACGGGGCCCTGGGCAAAACAAAAACACAGACCCTTCTTCCGAATGACCAAGCATTTCAGGACAGCAACAAGGCAGAATGAACCCCAGTGTGGGACCCCTGAGGCTGGGGCCCTGTGAGCCACCTGAACAGCTCACACACTGTGAAGCAGCCCTGAGAGCAGTCCAGCGAAGCGAGCCACACAGAGCTTTTTGTCATTTTCCTATGTCAAGATCAGGAAACAGGCTCAGAGAGGGCTAGGACTGGCCAGGGTCACACAGCTGGAAAGCAGAGGGCGCCTGATGGACCGCAGACCTTAGCAACAGGGTGTGGACTCTCCTCCACGCCCACCTCCTTCTCCTCCATGACTGGATCCACCTGAGAGGAGGAAGACCCTGAGTCCCCCTCTTTGCCGCCCCACGGACACCCCTACCTGGCATACCCCTGTTCTCCAGCCTAGGGGCATCAGAGGTCCAGTCCTGCCTGCCAGGCCCTCCATGGCCTGCCCTGTGTCATGGTCAAAGCCCCTCCTCACTGGGAATCGGGGCTTTGTTTGAGTTGGGAATGAGGCCAAGGAAAACGGTGAAACAGGAAAGCAGAACCCAGTGGGAGAATGTTTCTTCTTCTGAGGACAGGCATCAAGGGAAACAAGGCTGGCAGGGGAACCCTGCACAGGAAGGGGTGGAAGGTACTGAATGGTATTGACCAGCCCTGGAAGCCCGAGACAGCACTGCCTGACTCCAGGGCTGAGCCCAGCAGGGCCGGGCCAGGGGAGGCCCACAGCCTGGGGCAGAGACACAGGAGCCCTAATTAGGGGCTTGCAAAGGGCTTAGCCTCGGGATTACACAAAGCCCAGCAGCCGGCCCACGTGATCCCCTGCCTGTGTCGGGACAGACTTAACAGCCTGGGCTGGAGTCGCCACCAACATAAAGTATTCTTGTTCTCAGCGATTTTAACAAGGCATTTATGGACCCAAGGCAACCTCAGGACAGCACTCGGCTGAAGGGGCCGGCTGCTCAGACAATCAGGCACAGAGTCGGGTCAGCACAAGGACCCAGTGATCAAGGCCAGGAAGGCAGGAGAACTGAGGGGCCATTCACCCCATGGTGCAGGGATGGCCCCTCCCCCACCCTGTTAAAACGCAGCCAGTTGGGCTCAGTCCTGGGAGGCCATCACCTTCATAGAGGTGGGGAGGGGGTAGGGACACACTGGAACCAGATTCTAAGGCCTGGGACACCCACCACCAACACCAACATCAATTTTCAAGCATAGCCACAGTAGGCACTAAACCACCAGGGGTCAGGTCCCTGAGTCACTGCCCCCAGCAGCACCAAGCAACCTGGGAATATCCTGGGCTCCCACAGACTGCCCCGCTCTTTCCATCAGCCTGTGCACCTCATCACAGAGCAATTAATCTGCTATCCTGGTTTCTGCTCATCAAAGTGGCCATAACCAGGGACCAGTGTAGCAAGATGAGCCCTCGTGTTGATGCAGTTCCAACCGAAAGCAAAGATGCTTGTGTTGGTTCATGCATCTCATGTGACTGTGAGATTTCCACATTCTACTTGTGTGCGGCTACTGTGTACTAAGAACTTAATGAATGCAAAACCCCGGGGGAAGGGCTGCTCTTGGATCTCTCATTTAGGACGAGGTGAGCATGCAATCATCAACCCCACATCACGGCTAAGGAATCAGGTTCGGGATAGCCCGAGGCCAGGTACTGGTATGTCAGGCCAGCATTCCACCCCAGGCGTGTGGCAGGTAATGCCAGCCTCCTCCCGCCCTCCACATCCTCGTCCACACAGGCAGCCTCCTCAGAGGTGACGGAAGCGCCAACCAGGGAAGAAGCAACCAGCTCAGCAACACCTGGCCAGTGAAAGGCTTTCTGGAGGTGTGATGTCTGAGTCAGGCCTAGAGTGACAAGAGAGTTTAGCTAAGAAAGAGGAGGAGGCTGGGTGCATTGGCTCACACCTGTAATCTCAGCACTTTGGAAAGCCAAAGTGAGACGATGGCTTGAGCCCAGGAGTTCGAGATCAGCCTGGGCAACATGGTGAAAACCCACCTCCAGAAAAAAAAAAAAAAAAATACAAAAAATCAGCTGGGCGTGGTTACACAGGCCTGTGGTCCCAGCTACTTGGGAGGCTGAGGCAGGAGGATTGCTTTTGGAGCCCAGGAGGTTGAGGTTGCAGTGAGCCATGATCACGCCACTGCACTCCAGCCTGGATGATGGAGTGAGACCCCATCTCGAAGAAAGGAAGAAAAGGAAGAGGATAAAAAAAAAATGGGGCATGCAGAGGGGCCAGGCATGGCAGGAAGGGACCAGAGGTGTCCAGCCACAGTGCACATCTTTGGAGACTCTGAGATTTGAGGTTCTGTCCTTTTTTTAGAGACAGAGTCTCACGCAGTGGCACAATCATGGCTCACTAGAGCTGCGACCTCCTGGGCTTCGGCAATCCTTCTGCCTCAGTCTTCCCCGTAGCTGGGACCACAGGCATGCACCACCACCTCTGGCTTATTATTTTTTTTTTGTAGAGACAGGGTCTCATTATGTTGCCCAGGGTGGTCTCAAACTCCTGGGCTCAAGCAGTCCTCCTACCTCAGCTTCCCAAAGTGCTGGGATGACAGGCATGAGCCACAGCACCTGGTCTGCCCTGCTGTTATTAATAGCAGTGACAGTTACCACATACCCAGCGTTTGTTAAGTGCTTTAGAGAATTACATTTTATCCTCACAAATAACCTGTGAGAGAACGCCGATTACCTACAGAAAGCTGAGACACAGGGAAGCTAAGAAACGTACTAAAGGTGCAACCTTAGGCAGATAGTGGTACCAGGTCGAAAACATGGGCCTCATTGGCAGCCAGTGGCCACGTGCCTAGTCACGGGGCAGGAGCCTGTTGGCAGGACGGGTTTGTGTGAGCTGGCAGAACGGCTCTGGATTTGGAATAGGGACACCCCAGTTCCACGGAGCTCTGACACTCACTTTACAACCTCTGGATATCTCCATGAAATGGGGATGCAGCCCCTTTCCCTCCACTTAGCAGGGCAGTAGACGGGATTGGAGAGGCTGAGCCAGGGGAAGTGTTTTGCTGGCAGTGGTAGCCAAATAATGGCCCCCAAAAGTGCCCAGAACTAATCCCTCAAACTGAGTCTACGTGACTGATATGATTTGGCTGTGTCCCCACCCAAATCTCATCTTGAATTGTAGCTCCCATAATTCCCACGTCATGGGAGAGACCTGGTGGGAGGTAACTGCATCATGGAGGTGGGTCTTTCCCATGCTGTTCTCGTGATAGTGAATAAGTCTCATGAGATCTGATGGTTTTATAAAGGCAAGTTCTTGTGCACAAGCTCTCTTGTCAGCCACCATGTAAGATGTGCCCTTACTCCTCATTTGCCTTTTGCCATGATCATGAGGCTTCCCCAACCATGATGAACTGTGAATCCATTAAACCTCTTTCCTTTATAAATTACCCCATTTCAGGTATGTCTTTATTAGCAGCATGAGAACAGACTAATACAGTGACCTTACATGGTGAAAGGGACTTTGCAGGTGTGATTAATTAAGGATCTTGAGATGAAAGATTATCCTGGATTATTACACAAGGGCCCAGTGTGATCACAGGAGTTCTTATAAGAGAGAGGAGTTGGGGGTCAGAGGCAGAGAAGGAGATGCAGCCACAGAAGCAGAGGCCAGAGAGATGCTCTTTGATGACATAGGAAGAGGCCAGGGGCCAAGGCCGGGGCCACCTCTGGAAGCTGGAAAGGCAGGAAACAGACTGTCCCCGCAAGCCCCCAGAAGGAACCAACTCTCTGGTACCTTGATGTTAGTCCAGTGAGAGATTTGGACTTCTGACCTCCAGAACTGTAAGATAATAAATCTGGGTTGTGTTATAGCGCCATGTTTGTGGTAATTTGCCATGGCAGCCACAGTGAACTCACAGAGTGGCTCAAACACCCACTCATATGGGAGCAATTCCATCCACAACCCTGAACCCTGCAGATTTCACAGAAGTGTCTTCTTTGGTCTGGGAAAAATGATTGCAAATTCCATTCTTGCAAAACAGAAAAGAGGCTTCAGATAATTCCGTTCTACTTCCTGCAGAGGGTTTAAAGAGCAGGAGCTGAAAACTATATAATTACTGTAAATGACACCAGACTCTTCCTGCTGCCCCCAAATCAAACACATTTTCTTCTCAGAGAGTGATTTTAAGGTGTTTTCTGACAAAGCCAGTGCTGTTCAGGTAAAGGCCGCTGCCCACCAGCAAATCACCCCATGTGCCTGTGGACTCTGCCACCGGCCAGGGCCAGGCTGAAATCACAGCACAGGGAAAGGAGCCACACTGGCCAGGCTGGGCAGCCAAGGGCTTCAGGCTTTGACAGGGTCGAGAGTTCAAGGTTGTGGGGCAGGGAGCATCCTAAGAGTTATGAATATAACAAGTCAACTGTGCACACAGGATGCTGCCCTCTTACATTAACAAACCTCATGGAAATGTATAGGCCATGGAAGGAATCAGAGCCAAGCAAACACTGCCTAATCAAACTCCCACACAACAGAAAAGAGCCCACATGCATGTTCCCGAACTGGGGAGACTGTCAGTGCTTGATCGTGGGGTCCATCCTTCTCCACTAGGTTCTAAGCACAGATGGATTTGGTAAACAGAGACTCAACAATCCTGCCTGCATCCTGACACCCCCGACAGGAAAGCCCCTCAGTGCAGCGGGGCAAAGCCAAAACGGGAAGTCTCACAGTCCCTGCTGTGAGCCAAGGCAAGTCACAGGTCGCTTCTAGGCCTCAGTTTCCCCAGCCACAGCCAGAGTCAGCTGGGGTATGGGACCCAGCCTGAGGTCTGGGCTCCCCTACCCAGGTCCCCAGGCTCAGGATTAGCTCCACCTGGAGCTTCTCTCTCTGTGCACCTTCTCCCAGATATGGCCCCAGCCCAAGCTAGAGCTTGGCCAGCTCTCCCCACTCCCTGCTTCCTCTACCCTAGATTCTGAAAAAGGAAGCTCCTTTCTGCTTGAGGCTCTAAGGCTCCTCCTTGCTCTTCCATCTCCTGGAAGTCCCCCAAAACTTGAATTTGTTTCTTCACCACCTGGCCAAAGGAAACTTTATTCCTAACTCTCTCCATCCCTGGGCTTTGCTCCCTCTTCTTTATTTTCTTCAGCCTTTGCCCTCTTTCTTAGTTTGGGTTTCCCCAAAGACAACCAGAGCTAAGAACTCAGATGCATGTAGTTTATTTGGGAGGCAGCCCAGGAAGCACAAGGGAAGATGGAAAAGCAGAGAGGGTGACGGGGGTTGAATCATGTCCCCCAGAAAGAGGTGTCAAGTCCTGACCCCTAGTACCTGTGAATGTGACCTATTTGCACATTCACAATAGCGTCTTTGCAGTAATTAAGGGTTAAGATCTGATAGGGTTTGGCTGTGTTCCCACCCAAATCTCATCTTGAATTGTAGCTCCCATAATCCCCATGTGTCATGGGAGGGACTACATAGGAGGTAATTGGATCATGAGGGTGGGTTTTTCCCATGCAATTCTCATGACAGTAAGTCTCACGAGATCTGACGATTTTATAAAGGGCAGTTCCCCTGCACATGCTCTCTTGCCTGCCACCATGGAAGATGTGCCTTTGCTCCTGCTTCACCTTCCTCCATGATTGTGAGGCCCCAGCACTGACAGCCTCCCCGGGTTCAGGAATTTCCAACTGGACTCTGTTTTCTGTTGCGGAGTCAGTCTGATTAGGCAGTGTCTGCTTGGCTGTGATTCCTTCCATGATCTATACGTTTCTATAAGGACATAGAGCCATGTGAAACTGAGTCTGTTAAACCTCTTTCCTTTATAAATTATTCAGTCTCAGTGTACATCCTTATAGCTATGTGAGAACAGACTAATACAAAGTCTTTACATGTAAAAAGTTATAAGTTAGGATCCTGTGATAGGGACGAGCCCTAAATCCAATATGACTGGTGTCCTTATTTAAAGAGGAGAAAAGACGCAGACACACACACAGAGAAGCATGAAGTCACAGTTACAGTAGGAAGACGGAGGCAGAGATGAGAGCAGCATAGCTGCAAGACCACCAACACTGAGCACCGCCAGCAAGCGCGAGAAGCCGGGGAGAGCACAGCTCTGGGCTGGTGCTACTCAAAGTCACCCAGTTTGTGCAGCAGCACTAGGAAATTAATACATGTATATATTAATATATACACTCTCTTATGGTTCTCCTCCAATTGAGACTTGAGTGACACGTCATTCTCTTTGGCCACACAGCATCCTGATATGCCCCTTCACCACTTCACATATCTTGGTGGAAGGCAGAAGCCTCAACCCATTACAAAGCCTGCAAATACCAGAAACCTACCTTCGTAGCCTCCCTTGCAGCCAGGCAAACAGACCTTTGATAAGGGTTCTGCCAATTAGATGCATGTGACAGCCAGTAACACAAAAAGTCTGTCACTGTGTGGATGCCAGGTTGGGGGCCTTGGGGTAGCGGAGATACTCACTGTCAGTTCTAGAGGCTTCCAGAATTGGGTTGAAGCAGGGATGGCCAGTCCTTACACGGGTGGAGTCAGCAGCACACAAGGACATGTCAGTACCCATCAGAGGTCTCAGGGTATCTCCCCTGGTTCTGCAGAATGATTTTGAACATTTTTCCAGGCTGCATAGCCTTCAAACCTTGCTGTCCAACCTATGCAGAGATCCTGTGAGCTGCCTGAGACCCCTAGTGCATTTCTTTTTGACTTTAATGAGCAGAAATTAGCAGTAGCTCCTTGCAGCTGTGCTCCTTGATTGGCAGTTTTGTGGACACAGCTCTTCCCACTTCTGCTTGCAGCTCCTCTAGGATTCTGGTGGGAAGGTTTGGAGTGAGCCAGGAGCTGATCTCAGGGTGACCCCCCACTTTCAAGGCTGGGGTGCTGGCTCTCTCCTCTTCCCCACGAGCAAAGTGAGACAGTGGTTTTGAGCATAGGTTTCAGCGGCCACAGGCATGCGTTAAAATCCTGGCTCGTTGGTGGCTCTTGAGTGAGTTACTTAGCCACTCTGAACTTTTTTTCTCTCCACTCCTCCACCTCTCTGAACTTTTATCTGTGAAATGAGAATAATAATACTAAGAATTTGTGATCAACATCAGGATTTATTTTCTCCCCAAAAATGCTTTCTTCTGTCCTGTTCTTTCTTAGGGTGAATTCATTCATGGCTTGTTGAGAGATGGGCATGGGTCTCCAAGGGGCTCATCTATGTGCTCCCAGAATGTTTCTGGTTAAACAGGATTGTCTGTTTGGGTGGAGTGGACACGAAGTTTGAGGTGTATCCTGGTTGCAGGCAGCCATCTCTGCCATGATGCAGGGAGAGCCTCTTGGGGTGGCCCAGCCTCTAAATGCCAGCTGTGAGAGGGGATTCTGATGACACCTTCCAACTCCTGGATCCAGCTGGTTTTGAAGGTTCATGAAAATCGGCCAATCAGTTTTCTTTTCCCTTCAGCTGGTGTAAAGTGGGTTCTTCATCTCAATCAAGTCTCTGAGAAGGATTAAATGAGAAAACAGAGTTTCCGAGCATGGATCCCAGAATAGAATCTGCCAGCTTTTCTTTCGAGGACACTTGAAGATGCAAGTCAACTCCAGGTGACTGCTAGGAGTCTCACCAGCCTGCCAGGCATGCCCAGACCTCAATCTCAGGGCTAGACAAAGCTTAGATTCAGCCTGGGGCCCTGACTACACACCATTTTGTATTGTTTCACAATGTGTTGTAGTCATTTTTCCATATCGACAATACTCTTTGAAAGCCTGATGTGTAATGTCTAACAATCCAGAGGGAGGATTTCTCATCACTTTCTAACCATCCTCTACAGTCTGACATTGAGGTTGTTTCCCATTTTCCACTTTGGAAGCCGTGCTGTTAAATCATGTTTGTGCACAAGCCTTTGACTGCATCGTAGATTATTTTCCTGGGATGCATTTCTAAACGTGGAATGACTAGGTAAGTCATGATGTCTTTGGAGTTCTTGATATCTTTTGAAATGCTCAGTTTTGAAAGAGTATCTGTACCCTTTTTTAAATGCCTCATTCCACTGTTAACCAATATTCACTGCCAGAAATTCTTCCATGGCTACCACACATTTAGTGCTGTGGGCTAGGTACTGTTGTAAGCACCCATTTACAACAAGCCAATTGCTTGGATAACATTATTATCAGTTTTAGAGATGAAGACGCCGAGGCTCAAGGAAGGTTTGCAACTTGCCAAAGGCAACACATCTAGAAAGAGGGAAGGCAAGATGTGCTCTAGGTTTGCCTGCCTAAATCCTACACTACTCTGCCTGAAACCTTCCTGGGAGGGAGGGATCACTTCCTACTGGGAGTCCTACCTGAAAATAATTCCCAGCTGGTGCCTGGACACTTCCTGTGTCATCCCATGAGATATCCCAGTAGAAGCACATTCTAAATTATTTTGGGTCCTAGATCATGCAGCTTACACCTTAACAACATCAGAGTTATCTGCATTGAAGATCTTTCTAAGCAAGCACAGTTGCATGGACCGATGAATGGTGCATCTCCTAATATGGAGTCTTTGAGAAGCAAATTAACCCCTGAGACAACAGGGCAGCAGCCTGGGCTCTTGTCTACTGTTCCTTCAATGGCATTGTTATGTCCTTTCCCGGGCAAGTTCAGAGTTACAAAGAGCAGAGCAGATGCTAAGCCGGCAGAGTTCACCAAGCACTCCCTTGGGACTGAGGGAGACAGAGAAGGGTCTTTAGGGGTTTCAGCAACTATGTCAGAAAGAATGGGGTGCAGAAACCTCAGTCCAGGACAGCGAGTCTGGGTGCTGTCACCTGTGGAAGGACAGGTTGTGTTCACTTCTCACCCATCCTCTGCATCCTCTCTTCAATCCATTTTCAATGAGCTGCTCTTTCCCTGGCCCCTGACGCTGAGTGGGTTGGAGGCGCTCTTCTCTTGGACAGTGCAGAGTCCACATGACTCCCAGGGATAGCTGTGGGTGGCTGGGCCAGCATGCTCATCACCGCAGGAAGCTGGTACTTGGGAGAGGCTGCAGTTCCCATCTGGTCTGGGACCCACCTGGTTAGCCGCATACCTAGAGCCTCCCCTGTACTGAGCCAAGCCTCATCCCTGTTGGGTTTCCCTGTTGATGGAGGAATTGCGCTCTCAGTAGGGTGGGCAGAGGAAGGGGCATGCTTGTCCCTGAGGGACACGTGGGAGCAGGTCCTCTGCACCCACTCTCCTGCTCCACGTGAAACCAGTGGCACCCTGATGCCTTGGATCGTCTGAAGACCATGCCAGGAAACAGAGCTCCACCAGCCGGACCTGTCCCAGGATCTGACTGTAGCTAAAGAGACTCTCCTCATGCAGGTCCATGCAGGTCCCAGGCAGTTGTGTGTGGAGTGGCTCCGCAGACCTTTGGTCCACAGTGGAATCTGTATAAGCTCCCCCCACCCCACCCCACCATCCCTGCCTAGGCCTCGGGGCACCTTCCTGCTGAACAGGGCATCAGGAGACACTGGACGTTGCATGGTCTAGCCCAAAGATGGCTCCAGTGGACTCATGTATCCCTTGCCCTTCCACAGCCCCTCAAAGTGCTGGGCCCAGCAGTACATCAGCACATACCTGGGGACTGAGGCCAGGTGTGACCAGGCTAGCACTACTTGATTCCAGGGAGCTTTAAAGATGTATCTGGGGGCAGGGCGTGGTGGCTCACGCCTGTAATCCCAGATCTTTGGGAGGCTGAGGCGGGCAGGTCACCTGAGACCAGCCTGGCCAACATGGGGAAACCCCATCTCTACTAAAAATACAAAAATTAGTTGGGTGTGGTGCCTGAGGCCTGTAATCCCAGTTACTCGGGAGGCTGAGAATTGCTTGAACCTGGGAGGCAGAGGTTGCAGTGAGTAGAGATCACACCATTGCGCTCCAGCCTGGGTGACAGAGCAAGACTCTGTATAAAAATATAAAATAAAAATTAAATGGATAGATGTCTGGGGACCAGGTGCAGTGGCTCATGCCTTAATCCCAGCACTTTGGGAGGCTGAGTCAGGCGGATCACAAGGTCAAGAGTATGAGACCAGCCTGGCCAACATGGTGAAACTCCATTCTACTAAAAACAGAAAAATTAGCTGGGTGTGGTGGTGGGTGCCTATAGTCCCAGCTACTCAGGAGGCTGAGGCAGCAGAATCGCTTGAACCCAGGAAGTGGAGGTTGCAGTGAGCCAAGAACACGCCATTGCACTCCAGCCTGGCAACAGGAGTGAAATTTTGTCTCAAAAATGAAAATAAAAAAAATAAAGATGGCATCTGGGACAGAGACTTCCTAGAGATGGGAGGAAGGGGTGGAGTACCATGGCCAGGTGGGCAAACCTCAGCCAATGAGGGAACAGAATCCTCTCTCCATAGACACCCATACCCGCAGCACGTCTGTCTGCTCCTGGGGCCCTGGCGCTGTCCTGTAAGGCCACCTTGCCTGCCGGTGCCCTTGGAGCCCCTCCACTCAGGTTCTGTAGGGGCCACATTAGTTCCTCCAAGTACCCCAGGCTCCCCTCCTGCTTCTCCCAAAGGCACTGTTAATAAAGACGTCACATCATATCACTTCCTCCTTCCAGATGATGGCCCGCAAGCCAGACGGGAGGCAGAGGATGAGGTGAGGAACTGGGGGAAGTGCTGTCATCCCCGCAATCGTTCCTGCAGGTTTTTGGACAGGAGAAACGCTTGTTATTAAAGAGCCATCAGCCTCCTGCAGGCAGGTGAGCAGAAATCAAGTCCACCCGAGGCCTCCATCCCCTTGGCCCATTCAAATTCTCCCCAGAGTGCCAGCCGGTGGCAGACAAAGCCCCACGGAGTCTCAAAGACTGCAATCCTCTCCTGCCCCGACCCCAACCCCATCATCCCAGGTGAGATTACAGATTTGTGAACTTGGGTACAAAGGAATTTTGTGAAAATTCCACTTCAAAGAGCCGGTGTGTCTCCAGCCCACATCCCCGGGCACAGCCTCCAAGTGGTGGCAGCTGGTGTCCCTCCCAGCCACTAAGTCCCTAGAGTGGTTGTTCACAGAGGCAGTGCCTGAGTTGTCTCTCACACGAAAGCCCCTGCTGAGGCCTTGGAAGACTGTGGCTCTGCCCCTTTCTTTGAGATCTTCCGGGGTCTCCGAGGAACAAGAGGGCATGGGGTTCCCTACCAGCAGCCCCTCTTCCTCTTGGCTGCCAGGCTTCTTTTCAGACGGAGCCCAGCTGTAGGCACCAGGTAGGCCCCCCACACTGTGCCCTCTTCTGGAGTGAAAGCCACATGGAGGGCATGCCAGGCTTCAGGACCCCCCTCCTGTGCCCTTTTCTCAATTCTTCTCTCCTCCTCCCACCGCAGCACCCACCCTGCTCCCCTCAAATCAGCGGGGCGGTCACGGGCACAGGCTGCGGGTCCAGCGCCTGCTCTGGGGATTGACGGATTAGGAAATGGAGAAGGGGAGGCAGGGAAAGAAGATGGCAGAGCACCTGGCCCTGCCTGGCTTCTTTGCTGACGTGGTCGGAGAGTGCCCTAGAGTCAGGAAGAATGCCTTCAGTGGACCAGGAGCTCCTCCGGGGCCGGGACTGCACCTTGTCACCCTTGCGTGACCAGCACTGACCTGGCTCCCAGGCTTCCATTTTTACATCTGTGAAATGGGCGCTATGACGCTGCCTCCTCAGGGCTATTGTGAGACTGAGACCCAACGCTGCGTGGCAGGCGTCCAGCACAGTGTGCAGATGGCAGTGCCCTCTCAGCGCAGGAGGGCAACATTGACAGAACTTGCTGAGTCACACGTACTCAGTGGTGCTAACGGCAGTGCCTGCCTTGGGGTCCCGGGAGAATGAAGTGGGATCCTGACACTTCAGCACCCAGTGAATGTGACTCAGAGATGCCGTGGGGAGCCAGGTGCACACCTGTAATTCCAGCTACTCAGGAGGCTGAGGCAGGAGGATCACTTGAGGCCAGGAGTTCAAGACCAGCCTGGGCGACATAGCAAGATCCCTGTCTTGAAAGAAGGAAAGGGAGAAAAAGAGGGAGGGAGGGAGGGGGGAGGGGAGGAAGGAAGGAGGGAAGGAAGGAAGGAGGGAAGGAAGCAAAGAGAGGCGGACAGCAGGGGAAAGGAAGAATAACTGGGCACTGGGCTTGTCCCCTTGAAGACTGCCAACTCCTGCCCCGCCCAACACAGCCTAGGTTCTGCATGTTTATTGCAAACCTGGTGGCATGGACTCACCAATGCCATTTGGGGAAAGAATCATCCCCCACGGAGGATGCAGCCAGGAGGGATGGAGGAGCCCTACACCCAAGAAGGAAAAAGGTTGTGTAGACGAGGCCAGGCGGGAAAGGGTCAGGACAGATGTGAAGATGCTGGGCGTGGCCAATGGTGCAGATGCACCTCTGGCCCACCCTGGCTCAGCAGGGAGGGGTGGACAGTTCCCTCCACACCTGTCCACCCCTGCAGCGTGAGGGCCTGCTTGCTCTACATCTGCGGAGCAAAGGGAGGCTACGAATGTGCCCCTTCAGGTAACCTTGGAAGATGAGTTCACTTCAGCCTTACCAGACTCTGTGGTGCCCATGGGGCCCAATTTTGGAAGGAAGAGTTATACAAGGGTACAGGCAGAAGGCCCAGAAGGAAAGCTGTGAGCCTCTCCAAGAGTTCTATCTGCCGACAGGATTATGGATGATTCTTCCCTCCTCCTGTATATTTTTTATTATTAAGGGGCTTTCAAGGAGCATGTATTACTTTTATACCAGTTTTCCTTCAGCCCCTAGTTCACTCCAAGCAGATCTACTTGATGGGCAAAGCCACAGCTAAGGAGGCCTGAGCTAGGCCCACTGAACGGTGCCCGGAAGCATTCTGTAGGCAAGCAATGAGGGTGCTTTTCTTGGCCTTTCCAACACCAAGGGCATACCTGCGACTTGAAACTTCCGAGAGATTTAGTGATCAATCTCCACCCTACCTCTGCTGTTCCCCAATTGTCAGCAGAGATCTCAGTGTGGGGAGCTGGCAGGAAGGCATCCCTCATTCAGGAGGCATTTGCCAAGAACAGTAAGCAGGGAGTGTCTCGCCCCTTTAAGCATCAAAAATCCCAGGCGCTGTGTGCACAACCCCCTCCCTGGCCTTTCCAAGGGTGGAAAGAGTCCTAGCCCAGTAAAAAGGCTGTTGAAGAGGGAGGAAGGCTACTGAGAAGGCCTTGCAGATAGCAACAGGCTTGCCAGGGCCCACTGGTACCAGCCAGGAGGGCCCATATTGGACCCAGCTTCTCCCCCAGGCCATTGAATTCCACAGCACAAGCCTTGGAGAGCCTGCCCAGGCACCTCAATGCAGGAGTGAGGATGAGTGGCAGATCCATTCAGTGCTCCAGGCCCTCAGCTTGGGGACCAAAGAGGTTGCACAGCTCAGCACATGCGCCCCTCTCTAAGAGCCAGATGCACGGCAGGTACCCAAGAAGGTTTATAATTTGGTACCTTCCAACTAATATTCTTCATCTATTTGTTCAGACATATTTGTTGACTGCAGTAAGAAACCAACACTACCTACGTCGTGTGCAAAATAAAGCCTTGATGACATGGGACTTTCCAGCCCAGGCAACTGCCGCAGAGGCACTTTGAGAGGCTGTTCATTTCTCTCCACTTCTCAGAGCCTTGCAAGGTGTCGGGGCGGAGTCTGTACATTTTGCCAATTCAGCCTATTTTCTGTGAGTCTGTTGTATCCTCACAGGTCAAGGGCCCGGGGAAGTTGCCCGGCTGGCTCCCTTCAATCTACTCTGCCCACTCTGCAGCTAAGGAGAAGCAGGCGTGTCCCACCACCAAGCCCCTGGGCCAGACTCCCTTTCCCTTGAGGCTGACACTCCTCCCAGGCTGCAAGGCCTGATTTAATGGCACCTCCTCCCCAGCTCCTCCCCCAACTCCCCAGCTGCTTCATGCCCCTCCCCTGACTCCCCAGGTCCTCCCGATTCCCCAGCTCCTCCATACTCCTCCCCTGACTCCCCATCTCCTTCATGCTCCTCCCAACTCCCCAGCTCCTCCCCAGCTCCTCCTGACTCCCCAGCTCCCAGCTCCTCCATGCTCCTTCCCTGACTCCCCAGCTCCTCTGTGCTCTTCCCAACTCCCTAGCTCCTCCCCAGTTCCTCCTTGACTCCCCACCTCCTCCCCATCTCCTCCCAACTCCCCATCTCCTCTGTGCTCCTCTCCTGACTCCCCATATCCCCCATGCTCCACCCAGAATCCCTAGCTCCTCCTGACTCCCCAGCTCCTCCCCTGACTCCCCAGCTCCTCCCCTGACTCCCCAGCTCCTCCTGACTCCCTAGCTCCTCCCAACTCCCCAGTGCCTCCCGATTCCCCAGCTCCTCCCCTGACTCCCCAGCTCCTCCCGAC
>NW_022436953.1:27520689-27536492 GCF_009761245.1 Sapajus apella
AGCTCCTCCTGACTCCCCAGCTCCTCCCCTGACTCCCCAGCTCCTCCTTGCAATGCCGACACTCCAGCTCCTCCTCTGATGCCCCAGCTTCTCGGTGCTCATCCCCAGCTCTGTCCCAGCCACTTCAACCTGACTCGTGTGAGTTTTGCCGTTTTTGTCTCCCCTCACCCACAGCCTTGAGGTGCTATCTGTCTTTCATCAGCTTTCATTCTCTGGCCCTGGCTTGGACCCTGGCACTGTAAATACCCAATAGACCCTGGTTCAATTTTGAATTGCTCGTCAATTTCTGAAATTAATGCACCTCAAGCTTTTCTTGGCAGCTGTCTGCAAATTGATTCAAGGTGCACAGCCGGGCAGGGGCAGCTGTGCTGTGGAAATCAAGTAAACCAACGTCTCCCCCTTGCTGGGAAGGCCTCCCACACTCTGACTCGTCTGGTTTTCCTTCACATGTGTATTTGTGGGAAACAAACTTCTGTGCTTGAATAAATATGTGGTTCTTTGTGAACAACAACGTTGTAAATGCAATAAATCACTGGAAACAAGAGGCGCCTCTCGTGGTGGAAAAGAGGAACGGCTTTCGCAGGCACTATCGGAAAGAAGCAGCGACATCAATAAAGCCACCTGTCAGAGCTGGGGAGGGAGATCAAAGCCCTTCCTGTGGAGGACACTGTTTAATTCATGTGCCGCATACCAGGGATTACAGACTATGATCAATGCAGACAGGACAAACTGAGAGAACGCTGGGCGGAGAAGGTTAGCTGGGGGCCCTGGGCTTCCAGCCAACAACGTCAGAGCCAGAATGGGCACCCAAGGACAGTACAGACAAGACCCTACCTAGAGATGGAGGCACCAGAAGCCTCTGTCATCACCCTGCCCAGGCTATGCCACAGATGGGTGTCCCCTGACAGAGCCACAGAATGTGTAAAGCTAAAATGAGCATCCCAATATTCAGGGCTCTCTCTGTGGTATCCACCTCAGCATCCCCGGCCTCATACACAGCAGGTACTCAATAAAGTGACCGAATTATGGGTTCTAAACACACAATGGTGGCAGTGGGTCAACACTGAACACATCGTCTCAACTGCATGGTCTGGTGAAGTCCCAGGAAAACAAACTGGTCAACAACTATCACTAGAGGAAGTCATGACTAACTGAGGGCAGCGGATGGTACATCTCCTCATCTACTCGCTGAGCCAATGGAATCTTCTTGCTTGGATCACTGAAACTTTACTCCAGGGGTTTTCAACCCTGGCCATGCAGCAGAAGCATCTGGAAAGTCTGTTAAAATGTGCATGGAGGCCAGGTGAAGTGCTTCACGCCTGTAATCTCAACACTTTGGGAGCCCAAGAACAGTGGATTACTTGAGGCCAGGCTGGGCAACATAGCAAGGCCTCATCTCCAAAAATAAATTTTTTTTGGCTGGGCATAGATGGCTCAAGCCTGTAATCCCAGCATTTTGGGAGGCTGAGGCAGGCAGATCACAAGGTCAAGAGATCAAGACCATCCTGGCCAACATGGTGAAACCCCATCTCTACTAAAAATACAAAAATTAGTTGGGCATGGTGGCACGCACCTGTAGTCCCAGCTACTGGGGAGGCTGAGGCAGGAGAATCGCTTGAACCTGGGAGGTAGAGGTTGCAGTGAACCAAGTTCGCACCATTGCACTCCAGCCTGGCAACAGGGCAACTCCATCTAAAAAAATTAACTAGTCGAGCATGGTGGCGCATGCCTGTAGTCCCAGCTACTTGGGAGCCTGAGCCAGGAGAATCACTTGGACCTGGGAGGCAGAGGTTGCAGTGAGCTGAGATCACGCCACTGCACTCCAGCCTTGGTAACAGAGCAAGACACTGTCTCAAAAAAAAATTTTTTTTTTAATTAGCCAGGCATGGTGGGCACACACCTGCAGTCCCAGCTACTCAGGAAGCTGAGGCAGAAGAAGTGATTGAGCCCAGGAGTTTGAGGTTACAGTGAACTATGATCAGACCACTGTACCGCAGCCTGGGTGGCAGAGTGAGTGAGAACCTGTCTCCAAAAATAACAATTAAGTATATAGACACATGTATGTGTCGGACCCACCCTTGGCAAGATGTGCAGATGTTGTAAAAGTGCCCACATGTCCCTGGAGTGCTCCAAGCCTGAGGACCTCTAGGCTCACAGAGGGGCCGAGTAGTGGGGACCCTGCCCCAGCTCTGCCTCTGACACCATGTGAAGCTGGTGCTAGGCAGACCCTCAGATCCCTTGTCTGTAAAATAAACATAGTAAAACCCTAAGGGCCCAGGCGCAGTGGCTCATGCCTGTAATCCCAGCACTTTGGGAGGCTGAGGAGGGCAGATCACCTGAGGTCAGGAGTTCCAAACCAGCCTGGCCAACATGCTGAAACCCCGTCTCTACCATAAATACAAAAAAAATTAGCTAGGTGTGGTGGCGGATGCCAGTAATCCCAGTTACTCAGAAGGCTGAGGCAGAAGAATCACTTAAATCCAGGAGGCAGAGGTTGCAGTGAGCCAAGATTGTGCCACTGCACTCCAGCCTGGGAAACAAGAATGAGACTCCATCTCAACCCCACTGACAACATAGGTCCACCCCAAGCACAGGAATCCACTCTACAGACTTATAAAGCAGCTGCCAGTCACAAATGTATGCAGATTTTTTGAGACGGAGTTTCACTCTTGATGCCCAGGCTGGAGTGCAATGGCACAATCTCAGCTCACCGCAACCTCCACTTCCCAAGTTCAAGCAATTATCCTGCCTCAGCCTCCTGAGTAGCTGGGATTACAGGCATGCACCACCACACCCGGTTAATTGGTTAAGTGTGTGTGTGTGTGTGTGTATATTTTTAGTATAGATGGGGTTTCTCCATGTTGGTCAGGCTGGTCTCAAACTCCCAACCTCAAGTGATCCGCCCGCCTTAGCCTCCCAAAGTGCTGGGATTATAGGCATGAGCCACCACACCTGGCCCACAAATATTATTTTGTGTGACAAGCATGAATTTGCTCCACGATACTCAGACTCAAGAAATATATCATGCAATGTTTTTTCTAAATAAAATTAAATCTAGTTGAGCTCCCTGACACACCCCGGCTTGGCCGCCGTGCCTGCCTGCTGGCCCCAAGGCAGACCTGACTGACTCAGGCACACTCCATGCACCACCGAGTCAGCTGCATGCCACAGTCCCAGGCGGGCACCTCGCCCACTCTGCAAGCCCCTCTGGCCAGTCTGTGGAATCGACAGCCATCACTCTGAGTCTTTGCAATCCTAAAAATGACAGACACAGTTCAAGGTTTTTTTTTTTTTTTTTTTTTCTGAGACAGGGTCTCACTGACACCTAGGCTGAAGTGCAGTAGTGCAATCATGGCTCACTGTAGCCTCAAGCTCCTTTGGGGTTCACGTGGTCCTCCCACCTCATGAATAACTCAAGATAGTGGGTGGTACATCTCTTCATCTACTTGCTGAATGAGTAGGCTGATCTACTCAGCCTCTCCAGTAGCTAAGACCACAGGTGCATGCCACCACACTGGCTAATTTTTTTTTTTTTTTTAGATATGGGGTCCCACTATGTTGCCCAGGTTGGTTTCAAATTCCTGGGCTCAAGTGATCCTCTTGCCTCAGCCTCCCATAGTGCTGGGATTACAGGTGTGAGCCACTGTGCCCAGCCTGGGCTAGCTCTTCAGGGGCTGAGGAAGTCACATTTATTTCCAGAATCTCTCCGGCCTGATCCTCCATTTAAAAACCAAAAGAGGCAAGGAACCAACACTGTTGAATTCCTCCACAATCAGGACACCTGATGGCCCTTTTGGGCTCCATTCAGCCTCACAGGGCCCCAGCCAAGACTTCTCTCACCAGAATGAAAAACCTGCCAGGCCTCAGAGGGCAGGGTCCCAAGGGACGGCCTAAGACATTGCAACCTGCTTTTTCAATCCAAACTGTGAATTGCTTCGGGAGCAATCTGCTAGCTGAGCAAAGCTTTTCCATTTTTCACCTGTCCAAGCACATTCTTCTGAGTCCTTGAGAGAGGACCAATGGGAATCACAGCTCTCCCTTCACCCTGGCCACAGAATAATTTACACAGGAATTCATGGTGCCAGGGCCCCCGTGAGAGGTGAGGGGCCTGCAGTAGGGACGTCCCCAAATCCTCCTGCCTGATGCCAGTCAGCAGCATTGCAGGGAGGGGCGTGTTGCCCCATAGCCAGTCTGCTGCCCCACAGGCAGGACAGGGAACGATGGGGACCAGGCGGTGCCCCAGCAGCTTTAGCCTGCAAGCCCCAGGCCTGTGCCCATGGTTAGCCCAGCACTGCCCAGCACCTCAGCGCTGGAGGGCATCTCCCAGGCTCCCCCTTGCTCAGGACCCTTCTGTCCGACCTGATCCCAGCACCCCCTCTCGGCTTCTGGCAAGACCACTGACCCCTGCTCAACCCCAGAACCATCCCTCCAGCAGCAGATAGGTGATCGCCCCTTTGGCCCCATCTTTTACGATCCATTTCCCTCTCTCTTAGCCAACCCAGAACAAATGTTCACTGGGGCCAGCCTCCATGCCAGGCACTGACAGTGGGCACAAAGTCAGGTGACCTCCCGTGAACCCACCAGATGCCCACCAAGATGCCCACCAAGATGCATTCAGACCATTCTTAAACCAACAAGTTGTTGCCATTACAAGGAAAGGAACCTCTCCAGAAGGGTCCGGAAATGACTCTCAGCTGCCATCACTGCTGCATGGGACAACAGGATATCCTGTGCATGCCTGGCCATCCTGCAGGGGGGTCCCTCCCCAGGCCTGGCTTCACGCTACCCATCAGCACTTTTCTTTTTTTGAGACAGTCTCGCTCTGTCATCCAGGCTGGAGTGCAATGGCGCGATCTCAGCTCCCTGCAACCTCCGCCTCCCGGGTTCAAGTGATTCTCCTGCCTCAGCCTCCCGAGTAGGTGGGATTACAGATGCCCACCACCATGCCTGGCCACTTTTTTTTTTTGTATTTTTTAGCAGAGATGGGGTTTCACTATGTTGATCAGGCTGGTCTCGAACTCCTGACTTCGTGATCCACCCACCTCGGCCTCCCAAAATGCTGGGATTACAGACATGAGCCACCGCACCCGGCCCCCATCAGCACTTTTAAAGGACTCTTCTTCACTTCCCCCAGAACCAGGGTGTCCCATGTGCAGTGAGACCACAGGACACGGTGGCAAGAGGTTACCTGAAGCAGAGGGCCACACAGTCCAACCACAGGAGCTTTTCAGAACCTCACATGCACAATCCCCACCCACACTCAGAAGGCGGAATGGTGGGGAGAAGCCCAACCCCAGCATGCCATGCACAAGTCAGTTAACCTCTTGGAGCCTCAGTTTTCTCACCTGTAGGATGGGGCTAATAACAGACCTTCCAGCTGTGAGATGAAATGAGAGACTGGTGCTTCAGCCTTTCTCCCGACAGGGTATGTGGAGAATGTGAACGGATTAACCCAGCACACCGAGTAACTGAGCAAGCCTGCCTCCACTCACCCTCGGGCTGAAGGCACCCCCAAATCAGGCAGCAGGAGGCTGAGGGGCAGGGGTAGGAAGGCCTGATGGCTGCAAAGCACTGGGCAGAGGCCTGGTATATTGGACCCCCTCAGCCAGGAGGCCTGGGCTCAGGCTGGCGCACCGCCATTGTTTAAGGAGCTCCCTGCCTGACTCTGGAGCAGCTGGTCTGTGTGGTCAGGTGTATACTGAAAGGTTCTAGAAGCTGAGAACCAGCAGGCTCTTCCCCAAACAAAGTCACCAGCTCCACCACCCATCCCACCCCTCCCTGCAGCCACACACCAGTAGGGCCCTCCCGCCTAATTAGCAGGCAAATCCCTTTCTCGGAGAACTGAAGGAGTCCCTTCTGCTGCCAGGCCTCCCTCACACTGTCCCTTTGTAGCTGCCCAGCGTCTCGGCCAGGCCAGACTGGGTCTTCAGCTGTCTACTCTCCCTGCAATGTTGACTTTGCCCCTCTGGCTCCCACCTTCAAAGCTCCAAGCAGGGCTGTGGCAGGGGACTCCAAAGGGGCTGAGTTTTCTGCTGGAAAAGTGGCTGACCATGGGTAGGGCCTGGTCTGGCCACCACAGACAGGGCTGCTTGCAGGGGGCGTGGTGACCCAGACAAACATGCTCTGGAGATGAAACCACCAACAGCCCGGGCAGGAGGCAGAGTCCCGGCACACAAGATCAGACGCAGCTGATGCAGGCCCCACACCGCCCCTCTGCTCACCTGAAGGTGGAGAAGCCTAAATAAGCGAGGAGGGGCTGCTCTCTCCCAAATGCACCACTGAGGCAGGCATTCCTCCAAACAGAAAGGCAAGGCCCCTCCCACCCCAGGAGAGCACACCCACTCCTCTACAGGGCAGGCTGGCAGACCCTTTCCAGAGAGGGCCACCCACCTAGGCAGGAGGGTGGAGTCACAACTCACCAACCCTAACCCCAGGCAACAGGAACAGGTGAGGGGTTGAGGTAGCCAGGGACAGACGCTGCCCTCCTGTTACCCCAGGCCTCCAGACACGCTGGCCCCAGCCCAATCCCCCGGCCACACTTACCAAACCAGCCAGGCCCACTCTTGGGTGGAGAACATGGGGTTGGAGCTCTACTTCACAGCACGGTCCGGGCTGTCCGGGGCCAGGGCTGGGGAATCCAGCCTCAGCGCCCCACCTGAAGACTCTGGTAAGAGCTGTCTGGACTCCCTGGGCCTGGGTCCTACAAGCCACGGCTTTTCAAGGCTGGGGGGAATTGAGGAATCCGATGCATGAACCAGCCCTCTATAAAAGAAGGGTAATCATCACCATTCATTCACTCATCAGATTGAGACTGGGGAGAGACAGGCACTGGGCAAGTGAGCCCAGGATTAGAAACCAGGCCCCAGTCAACTGAAGTCAGGATTGGGACCTACCCCCCGGGGTGTCCCGGGGTGTCCTCGCTTCCCTGAGCCCTCTTAAGTGGAACACCGATTCAGTGTCCTCACCCAAACCACTAAAATCTTTCCCAACAGAGCCTTGTGGGATTGGTGGGCCTGGGGTGGGTACCTCCCTGATGTCCCATGGCCCTGGCACTTCCTTGCCCTGTGCTGGGGCCTGGGGGGACCCTGACCAGACCCTAAGAGGGTTCCAAGCAGGATTCCTGGTGCCACCCATACTGAATGAAGCCACCTATCAGAGCAGGGCCAGGGCACCTGTATGTTTATCAAGCCTCAGGTGATCCCAGAGGGCTCAAGAGTTTGAGAATCTTCAGAGGCGCAGGTCGGGGGCAGAGGGAGCTACAGGCAGGACCAAGCACCAAGACCACCCTCCCCACAGCCCGCTGCTCCCATTTCTACATGAGGACCCTGGGACTCCAGAGGTTATGTGACTGGTCCCAGGTCACACAGCTGGTAACTTGCCTCCTGGGACACAGACACAAGCTTCCACCTATGGGTATCACCCTTCCTCAGGCCCTCCCACCCAAGAAGTCCAAGGTAAATCCAGGACTGGGCCCTAGGCAGCAGCCTTGCCCTTGGCACTGATGGGGTTCTGGACATGATACCCCAAAATATGGCACCTTGGCATTTGAGGAAACAGCAGAAGCAGAAAGGTCAATTTCACCTCCCACCCTCCCTTCTTCCCTGAAGCAAGACGTAAAGCCCTCATGCAGGTGTTGGCCTCCCTAGCCCCAGAAGAAAGGAACATCCTCACTTCTGAAGACATAGGGCCACAGAGGCGACAGTGAACACACAGGCCTGGCCAAGTCCCTATTACCGTTACCACAAATATTTTATCCAGACTTTTCTAGAACTATCCACTTTTTTATCAAACTAAGCATAAAAAACACACAGGTTTACCCATTTCTTTGGGTCTTCATTTCCTTATGAAGGCTCCTGTCTCAGGTAAAATTCATATTAAATAAATGCGTTTTTCTCCTGTTAGTCTCACTCTTATATGAGTGCCAGGCAAGAACCTAGGACGGTGAGGAAAAGCTATTTCTCCTCCCTCTGGCATCCACATACCCAGGGCCTGCCAGACCCGGCCAGCCCAGGACTGTCACTATCTCAGTGACCAGGGGACAGGGGTCAGCAGGGCCACACAGATCAAGGTGGGCCCCAGCCAGGCAGGAACCAGGCCCCGCATCCTCCCAAGTCCCTGCACAACTCCCCTCCCCCATCACCAGGACAGGTATGAGTCAGGCCATTGCACAGTGGCAAACACTGAGGCCCGCAGGGGCCCAAAGACCACCACTCAGATCCCTCCCAGCACAGCCCAACACAGCCAGGAGCTCCGGGCAGAGTCTGGGAGGCCCTGCCCTCGACCCAACGGATGCGCAGGTGACCATCACATGCCGAGCTCGCCGTGGCGCGGGAGGTGGGGTGGACCCTACTCTGCCCCGGAGCCCTCACCTCCGCACCATGAACCGAGGCGCTCCGAGGGGTGCGCGGACGGCGCCGGGCGCTGAGGAAGTGAACACGACTCCTACACAAGCGGGACTAAACTAGAGCCCCAGAATAGGCGTGGGCCCCCGGGGCCGCAGCCCACGCCCAGGACAGCCGCCCGCAGTCTCCGAAAGGAGCGGCCGCGGGGTTCTGGTTTCTGCATGTTTTGATTGTCTCCAAGGAGCACATTCCACCGTCAGAATAATAAACAACTTTTGCAGAAGCACATTGTTCTACAACGCGGGGGACCAGCCCGGCGGAGAGCGAGCGCCCTGCAGCCCTCGGCAGAGGAGGGCGTGGCCCCAACCCGGCTCCCGGCCCCGCCCACGGCCCTGCCCCAGCCACCGAGCCCCGGCACCGCGCACGCGCGCCTCTGCGGTTCGGCCGGGAAGCAACACTTTGCGGACAGCGCCCCCTGCCGTCCCAACGCGCCTGGGGCCCTGCGGCTGCGAGCAGCTCTGGCCAAACCCCCCAGGACCCCGCCCTGCGCTTGTTGACTTGCACGTGGGCGCTGATTATCAGAGGCGGGAGAACAACTCGCTACATCCCTGTCCTCTCCCTAGAGCTCGAAAGCCCTCTGCTGCAATGGGGCCTCCTTTTCTTGGAGAAACTGACTTTGGGAGAAACTAAGTCACAAGGGGATCTTAAAACCCAAGACGGAGCAATGGGAACGTCACAGGACGTGGGAGCGCTTTTCTGGCCATCCCTGTATGAAACCTGCCGGGGCCTCAGACCCTGGCTCCTCTGTCAGTTCCCAAGACCTGTCGAGAGCCCACCTCAGCCCGGTGCCCACTGGATGGGGGCTCAGGCTCACCTGGTCAGTCCTCGCCCCCACCTCCAGAGACCAGGCAGTCATGCCCGTCTAATATAACGGATGTCCCAAAAGATTATATTTTTACTGTGCCTTTTCCGTGTTTCGCTAAACAAATTCTCAGCATTGTGTTACAATGGCCAGTGTTCAGTGGAGTCCGTGCTGGATGGGTGAGCAGCCCAGGAACAGTAGGCGACACCACATGACCCAGGTGCATAGCAGGCGGTGCCATCTACGTTGTGTGAGTACACACCATGATGTTCACACAATGACAAAATCGCCAAAGGACACATTTCTCAGAACATAAACCTGTTGTTAAGCCACAGGTGACTGTTCTGTCCTAATTCAACCCCCTCATTCGATAAAGAACAGAGAGGCATTGAGTTGCCAGAAGTCATCCTGCTTGTCAGGCAAGAGCAAAACTGAAGCTCTGAGCCTCTTGGCAGCTACCCACCCACCCCCATCATCATCAGGTGGCCTTCCCAGTTTTCTGTCCCAGAGAATGCAGCTGGTGGACAAGTCCCTTCCACTCTCTGAGCCTCCAGCAACATGAAAACACTGACGGAAGGGCCTCCATGATTCCAGGATTCCTATAACACTGGCAGGACACCCTCACCCGGTGCCCTCTCAGGTCACCCGCTGAAGCCCTGCAGCCTTCCATATAGGCTGAATACATGTTTTTCTATTTCTCCCAGGAGTAATTACTCCGTTTGTCTACAGGTACAAGGCTTAGCACTCAGGAGCCATAAATTAAAGAAATTTTGTGACAAAAAGGAAGGCAGGAGAGATTAGGGGCTGGTGGATTCTACTTGCTCTTCACTGCCCATCTCAGAGACTGGCCTGGTGGAAAGCTACCAAGATCAAAGGGCCCTAGACCCTGTATCCCCATGGATGCACAAGCCTGAGCTGTTGGTAGTCCTGAACCCTCCCTTGAGCCATGAACCGGAGCCATGCTCCCCCGTTCCACACAAGCCTTATCTGTAGCAATCATCTGCCGGGCTCCTAAGCATTGTGATGCAAATTATAAAAGCCATATTAGTTCAGATATCTCATTAAAAATTTGAAGGAATAGGCTGATGTATAGAGAAAAAAATCTCATTTGCAAATTAATCAAAATAAAGGCTGGGAGCCAATAAACCTCCTCTGAGCCATTATACATGCATGGAACACTGGAGTGAGCCCTGAAATATATTTTAAAGAGTTTTTTCCTAAATGGACTAAGCTGCTTTTGTACATATATATTATTCATTTTGATACCTCCTGCTGGTATTTTAAGAATCCATCCCCCAAGTTCAAAACAAATTGAAATGCTTTTACAGGCCTCGGGGGCCTCTCAGCCAAGCTCCTGAGACAAAGGGAGGGGCTGTCCTCAAAGCCCCCAGTCCCTGAGGCACCAGGACCACCTACTGGCTCCCTCAGGAGGTTTGTCCAGCTATTTCAAAGACCTAAAGCAAGCGGGTGTTTCTGAGTCTTGGTCTCCGTAACTGTAAATGGGGGTAATCATACCTGTGATGAGACTTACGGCATTTGGAATTGTGCTTGGCACAGACTGCTGAATAAATGCTATTTCTTTGAACCACTGTCTATCCTCCGGGACTAGCCAAGTGGTACTCAATAAACATTTCTGAAATAAATGCACCTGTTAAAAAGCCCCACGACGCCAGGGATCATGTGGCTTATTCACCGGTAGACGTCAGTGCCCCAGCATGGTAAGTGAATGACACCCTGCCTCACGCGAAATACCCACTTTGCAAATACTGCACATTAGAATCCCCAGGAGCATTTGATATCCAGGTGCAAGGCCCCATCCCAGGAGATCCTGATGTAATTTATTTGAGGTGAGGTCTGGCCATCGATAATTTTTTTTCCCCCGAGACAGAGATTTGCTCTTGTTGCACAGCCTGGAGTGCGATGGCGCGATCTCGGCTCCCTGCAACCTCTGCCTCTCAGATTCAGGCAATTCTCCTGCCTCAGCCTCACCGGTAGCTGAGATTACAGGTGTGCACTACCACAACTGGCTAATTTTTGCATTTTTAGTAGAGACAGGGTTTCACCACGTTGGTCAAGCTGAACTCAAACTCCTGACCTCAGGTGATCCACCCACCCCAGCCTCCCAAAGTGCGTGGATTACATGCATAAGCCACCACACCTAACCGATATTAATTTTTTAAGCAAGCCAGATGACTCTGAAGTGCAGCTGGCATTGAGCAGCACAGATCTAAACCTATAAATGTCCCCTACATGCCTCCCCCCACTGCCATGGTGCTTCCCCATGTAGGGATGTGCTGCAGAGAGCACGCTGGGAACTTCACAGTCCTAGTGCCTGACACGCTTTGTAACCCTTTCACCTCTTATTCAGGGTACATCAGATGTCCTGTCCCAACCTCAGTTTTCTTATACGTGCAATAATTAATTTAGATGAGGTATTCTGGAAGGTCAGAATCCAAAGAACAAGTCATCCTTGGGGGGTGTGAAGAATAAGGGTGGTGACTATTTAAAGTGCAAACATGTAACAAGATTATCATCTTCCTCTTGCACATAACTAACCACGTCTGGGCACCGCATGCTCTCTGAGTTCTCCTCTACTTGGAACCATTCCTCCTTGAAGAAGAAAAATAACTAACTATTTATCAGAAGAATGTGAGTCCCTTTAAATTATTAGGCCCAGAAAAGCATGTAAAATATAACAGCAGTCAGGTCTCACTCCCCCTTGAGCTAAATAATTATCTCTTGAAGCCCCGTGCCATGGGGCTCTAGACTAACTGAAGCCAAATGGCCACAAAAATGCCATACATCCTGTACTTCAACAAGAATAGCCAATCACTAACCAATACTAATTCCATAGACAAATGAGAATTCCTGATAAATAAGTTTTGTCATCACCCTTTCTCCTGATCTATCTTTTCTTCTTTATAAATATTCTCCAGAGCACTCTCCAAGGCAAACTGATGATGTATCCTGGGCTGCAGTTCTCAAGCTTGGCCCAAATGATGGAGGATTTTTCTCAGCCCCTTTGCCGGGCACTTGGCAGGAGGCACCCTGTCCACTGGGCCTGCCAGGCAGCTTCTGGCTTGCACTCCGGCGCAGATCCCACAGCAGCTGCTACTGCCCGCTCAGGCCCTGGTGGGAGGGGGTGTGTGAGTGAGTGTGGGGTTGGGCCAGCCATTCCAAATGCTGGTACAGGGGTGGGCTCCATGCAGGGCTTACAGCTGGACCAGGTGTGTCGCCCCAAAGGGAATGCAGTGGTGCCTAGGCAGCGGTGCCCATGATCCCGAAGCCCTGTAAGGGTGTTACATTGTGCTCATTAGCTCTTTTAGTCCCACCATCCGCAGCCCAAAAGATGGTGGCATGTTAACAGCTCAGTCACCCCCTTGCCCCATTCCATCCCGTAGCTCTGGGGCTGGCTCAGCCCCATTACTAATTCCCATCAAGTGAGGCAGCTGCCCTCCACCCATTGAGGACAGAGGGCCACAGTGTTATAGCCTCCTGAGTACCTGTGTTCAGTGGGTCCCAAATTCTTGTCCCATGTCCAAGAAGAATGAGGTAACACTGATAATTGAAGGGTGATGAAGGCAGAGAATTTTATTAAGTGATGAAATAGCTCTCAGTGGAGAGGAGAGGGGAAGGTGGTCTCCTCCAGGGTGGCTGAGTCTGGGGATTTTAGAGGCACAGGATGTGGGAGGGGCAGGCCGCAGGTAGTATCAGAAAAGGCAACATTCAATTGGTCAAAAAGCATTATTCAGAAAGAACCAATTGGGAAAGCGTAGGCAAATCTATTTCAGTGAGAACAGAAGTTTTCACTCTGGGCCTCAGGTTTCATCCAGAACCAACAGTCCAGTCTTTCAGCCTTCAGGCTGTTTTGGGCTTGAAGGTGGGGTTTCATTGGGGACCCGCCCCTATCAGCCTAAGCATTTTTTCTGCCACCTGCTACTATCACAAATAATTTTATGATTATTAATTTTGCCTCAGCTCCTTCCTTTAGCTTGACATCCCCTTCGTGATACAGCCGGACCTATCAGCTCTGCACCATGAATTCCTTAGCCAGATGTCACCCTTCTGTGAAAGATTCCTTCCCCAGAAACTTCCTCTCTCCCAAACTCCTCCAACTAACTGTGTGTGTTGGGGGTGAGGAGGAGGAGCTAGCAACTCATTTATTGATCTGCAACTCTGTGCCAGGTCCTCCACCAGGAGCTTGACTTACTCTATCTTTTTTAATCCTCCTAAGTCCCCTGAAAGGCAGACAACATCCCACTTCCTCACAGATAAGGAAAGGGAGGCTCTAACCACAGCAATAGCCCTGATGTTCTACCCCGAATCCAAAGCCTGTGTCTGACTCTCCCTGTCTCCTGCTTCACCTCCCCTCCATTTCATCCCCAGGACACTAAGTGCAGTTTGCAAGTTCCTGCCCATCTGTTCACCACTGGACATAGGCCCTGAGATCCCACAACCGTGGGTACTGCATGAGTAAACCCTAAACCATCAACCAGAAAGGACTTTTTGTTTTGTTTTTTGAGACCGAGTTTTGCTGTTGCTATGCAGGCTGGAGTGCAATGGCGCAATCTTGGTTCACCATAACCTCCACCTCCCAGGTTCAAGTGATTCGCCTGCCTCAGCCTCCCAAGTAGGTGGGATTACAGGCATATGCCACCACACCTGGCTAATTTTTTGTATGTTTAGTAGAGACGGGAGTTTCTCTATGTTGGTCAGGCTGGTCTCGAACTCCTGACCTGAGGTAATTCACCCACCTCAGCCTCCCAAAGTGCTGGATTACAGGTGTGAGCCACCGAGCCAGGCCTAGAATTTTCTAATAGGATCATACCACTCCACTGCTTCAAGCACTTCCTTCAATGACCCCACTGCTCTCCAAATTAAGCCCAAATTACTCAAGGCCCTCGTTCATAATTGGCCACCCTCTCCACAACTCCCTGTGCTCTCCTACCTCTGAGTCCTCTCCAACTATTATAGCCTTCAAATAATTTAGCAGAAAAATAGTTTTGTTAAAAATCACCCAGCCCTAAGGTCATCTCTGAGGAGAATTGCTGAATGCAAATTAAACTGACTCCTGATAATAATTGTATGCCCTAAGGAGCCAGCCTCTGCAACCTGCAAATGGGGAATCTCCAGTACACACACACACACACACACACACGACTGAATTTGAATCTGCATCTTAAGTCTGAGCGCTGTGGCTCACACCTATAATCCCAGCACTTTGGGAGACCAAGGCAGGTGGACCGCTTGAGCTCAGGAGTTTGAGACCACCCTGGGAAACACGGCAAAACCCTGTCTCTACCAAAAATACAAAAAAATTACCCAAATCAGGTGGCACACGCCCATGGTCCCAGCCAGCAGAGAAGCTGAGGTGGGAGAATCGCTTGAGCCTGGGAGGCGGAAGTTGCAGTGAGCTGAGATTGTGCCACTTCACTGCAACCTAGGTGATAGTGAAACCCATATCCAAAAAAAAAAACAACCTGCATCTTAATAAGATTCCTAAGACAGGTCTCAACCTTGAATCCCCTGGAGAGCTTACCCAGCCTGGGTGCCACCCCAGTTGTCATTGTATGAGGAGGCCGCCCAGTAACTGCTCACTCATTTAAACGTGGTCATTCAGTGACGGAACACTACCCTGACAGAGTGCCAAAGACCCAACTCTCATACTGCGAAGAGGGTAACTGTTAGAGCCTGGCACAGGCAGGGAGCAATGTGACACAATTAACTTGAGGTTTATTCTCTTTGAAAAGCAAGTCACTTCTAGGGATTTATTCCACAGAGACACTGTGCACTTTTGCACCATCATGAAAAGATATAAAGCGGTCCCAAGCTTTATTGAAGTCAAATGGTCCCCTGATATGAGATGAAACTACAGTATATCCACATATGATGAAATACTAGTTATTTGAGAATGACATGGAAAAACATCCAAAATACCCTGTTCAGGTAAAAAAAAAAAAAAAAAGTTGCAAAATACCACATGTAAAAAGGATAACTTCTAAAAATGATAAATATTAGTATATGCACCGGAAACACACTATTTTGAAAGGGAAGTATAAGAGACCTAACATCTAGGCGTTCTCTTTTTATCTTGTTTTCTGTAGATGAGTTGAAATGTTTCTCTTAGAAAACACATGGAGGCTGGGCGCAGTGGCTCACGCCTGTAATCCCAGCCTCCAAGGCCAAGGCAGGCGGATCATGAGGTCAAGAGATCCGGACCATCCTGGCAACATGGTAAAACCCCGTCTCTACTAAAATCAGCTGAGCATGGTGGCACACCTGAAGTCCCAGCTACTCAGGAGGCTGAGGCAGGAGAATCACTTGAATCTGAGAGGCAGAGGTTACAGTGAGCCGAGATTGAGCCACTGCACTCCATTCCACCCTGGGCGACAGAGTGAAACTCCATCTCAAAAACAGAAAAAGAAAACACATGGAATAAAGAAGGGAGAGTCTCAAAAAGCTTAAAAATGTAACTGATGATACTGCAATAACAGCATACTGACCCGGGGAATAAAGAAACCTTTTATCTGAAGAACATGAGCCCCTGTAAATTATCAGGCCCCGGCCAGGCGCAGTGGCTCACACCTGTAATCCCAGCA
>NW_022436953.1:27536592-27547443 GCF_009761245.1 Sapajus apella
AAAGGTGTGAGCCACTACGACTGGCCGGGGCCTGATAATTTACAGGGGCTCACACCTGTAATCCCAGCACTTTGGGAGGCCAAGTCAGAGGGGATCACTTGAGGTCAGGAGTTCAAGAACAGCCTGGTCAACTTAATGAAATCCTGTCTTTACTAAAAATACTAGAATTAGCCAAGCATGGTGGTGTATGCCTGTGATCCCAGCTATTCGGCAGGCTGAGATAGGACAATCACATGAGCCCAGGAGGCGGAGGTTGCAGTGAGCTGAGATCGCACCACTGCCCTCCAGCCTGGGCAACAGAGAGAGACTCCAGCTCAAAAAATAGAAAATAATAATCAGGCCCAGAGGCATTATAGAATGAAATCGTAGTCAGGTCACTCCCTCCTGAGCTAAATAATTACCTCTTGAAGCCAAGTAGCTATCAAACGCCATACACCTTATAGTTCAACAGCATATAACCCATCACTAACCAAGGTTACTTCTGTAAACCAATGAGAATGCCTGACAAACAATATTTGTAACACCCCTTCCCCTTGTGTCAGTAGAGGTTATAGGAGCAGCTGAGCTCTCCTTTTCTCTTTAAAAAATGTTCTCTGGAGCACTCTCCAAGGCAACCTGGAAGTGCATCCCAAGCTGCAGTCCTCAACCTTGGCCCACCTAAACATTCTATACTAATTTTGCCTCAGCTTCTTCCTCTAAGGTCAATACTCATCACAAAACAGACATCTGAAATATAAGCTTTATTTTAAATTCAAAGAAATGTTTAAAATAAACATTTTTGATAATCAAGCACCAAAACAATTTAG
Organism: Sapajus apella; assembly: GCF_009761245.1. Taxonomy (NCBI): domain Eukaryota; kingdom Metazoa; phylum Chordata; class Mammalia; order Primates; family Cebidae; genus Sapajus; species Sapajus apella. The sequence goes on from NW_022436953.1 coordinate 27,537,399, forward strand.
GAATGTTAAACACTAATTCTTAATTGAAAATAATGACATCCATAGAATACAACCCTGGTGCTGGCCGTTATGAAGTTTACTTAATGTCACTATTTATACATGCTAGCCACTAATCCTTCCTAAGATTTTATAACCATGATTTCACTTTATAAGGTGAAGCCTTTTATGTAATATCCCAGAGATAACTTTTTCAAATACAAAACACTTATACCAGCAAGGAAATTATAAAAACATGTATAAATTACACTGAAGGACTTGATTTAAAGGCTGTCTGTATATAGATGTGTTTCCCCTTAGAAAGTACACACGCATATCAACACACTTTCACTGAATACAGATGTCAATACATTCTCTTAGTTACATTACAAAGCAAATGGCAGATTCATAAACATTGTTCTATTACGTATAAACTGAAAAAAACATATATTCAAAAAAAAGTTTTTGAAGACTCATGGGAGTGAAATGTGCCCGCACTGATAACAAAGCTTTCACAGGACCACCTGTCTGCAGCTGGCTCCCAGCGACCACTGAAAACAGCTGGCTACCCTCAGAAAGACAAGATGGTCTTGTTAATAATTTCAATGGACTCTAGGATCTCATCCTCCTTGATCACCAGCGGAGGCGCAAACCTGATGATGTCGCCATGGGTCGGCTTGGCCAGAAGTCCATTATCTCGAAGTCGCAGACACACCTTCCAAGCATCACAATCTAAAGAAAAACAGTAAAACATACATGCTCAAAGATAAACATTTAAACGTCCCTTGCCACATCTATGGGCGAAGTGCAGCCTGGCAAAACAATATTCCAGAACTTGCTCAAAAAAGGGAAGCTTGGAGCTGCAAGCTTGCTTAATTATTCCTAAAAATGAAGTTACTCTTCACTTTTCAGCAAGCACACAACTAGGTTTGAATGATATGATTAGGCATATCATGGTTTTTCATAAATGAAAAAGAGCAAGCCAAAACAAAAGAAAATGTGTTAAGGCTGCTGTATTAATAATCACACGAGGAACTAACGTAAAAGAACTTGGGTATGATCCAGATGATTAACTAACATGGAATGGGCAATATTCTGGCTGGATGTAGTGGCTCAACCCTGTAATCCCATCACTCTGGGAGGCTGAGGTGGGCGGATCACCTGAGGTCGGGAGTTTGAAACCAGTCTGAACAACATGGAGAAACCCCATCTCCACTAAATATGCAAAATTAGCCAGGCGTGGTGGCCCGTGCCTGTAATCCCAGCTATTCACTTGAATCCAGGCAGCAGAATCACTTGAACCCAGGAGGCGGAGGTTGCGGTCAGCCGAAATCACACCATTGCACTCCAGCCTGGGCAACAAGAGTGAAACTCTGTCTCCAAAAAAAAAAAAAAAAAAAAAAAAGGCAATGCTCAAAACCCAGTGAACACTACATATTCCAAAAAAAGGGATTCACTTCCGGAGTTCAACATTTTATAGTCGTGATTCTCAATCTGACTGCACATCAGAATCACCTTAAAAGCTATTGCTAACGCCTGTGCCTCACCCCAGATGCATCAAATCAGACTCCCTGGGGTAAGGCCAGGCTTTGACTCATTTTTTTAAAAAGCTCCCCAGCTGATTTTTAAGTGCAGCCAAAGTTGGGAGGCTGGAATCATCACTTTAAAAGGAAGAGTTATCACAAGAAAATCCAACAAGGAACACTTAAGGATTACAAACGATGTACTAAAACATCAAACACCCAACTAAGGGACAGCCAGCATTATTTTTATTAGCGACATCATCGCTGTCATTTATATCATTATTACTGCTGCTCCTCTAATCTCTACTGACATAAAGCATCAAAGTGAGGGAGGGAAGAATAGCAAAGAGGACACTTTCATGGACAGCGTTCTGTTCAGACTCACCAACAAAAAATCTTGAACTCTCTAAATAGTGCATCACTACTTAAGGCAGAAAAAGAAGTCTCTTAAAGGAACAGCAAGAATCAAATTGGTTAAATTTGCCTTCATTTAGAAAAGAGCTATATTTTTTATACTCTTAATATAAATAATCTGTCTAAAAGGCTTGGTCAGTATGTCAGTCAACAATTTCAAACAGAACATCCCAACAACCAATTAAAATACCAAGTGTGGCCAGGCGCAGTGGCTCACACCTGTAACCCCAGTACTTGAGGAGGCCGAGGCAGGCAGATCACGAGATCAGGAGTTCGAGACCAGCCTGACCAACATGATGAAACCCCGTCTCTAGTAAAACTACAAAAATTAGCTGGGCATGGTGGCGGGCGCCTGTAATCCCAGCTACTCAGGAGGCTGAGACAGGAGAATTGCTTGAATCCAGGAGGCAGAGGTTGTGGTGAGCCCAGATCATGCCACTGTACTCCAGCCTGGGTTAGAAAGCAAGACTCTGTCTCAAAAAAAAGTAATATAAAATACCAAGTGTATTTTAGGTCTTCCTAAAAAAAAAAAATCTTGAGTAAACATTTTATCTCCATACCTTTGGTTTCTTTAATAACAATAGCATTCAATAATCCTTTTCCTCTCACGGCAGTTACAACATCAGAAGGCAGCTTCATGAGTTCATTTCTCAAGATAATGCCCATTTTTTCTGCATTTTCAGCAAGGTTTTCTTCTTCTAAAACCTACGTTAAAGGAAAAATTATACAAATGTTAAGACTTCCCTTTTTTGTTGTTCTTTGGAGGACAATGGGGCCTTTAAGCACAGGAAGAACATGACTAAATGACAGACGAGAGGAACTTAACTTTCATTGCGATTTTTCAAAGCCTATATTAGTTTAATTTCTAATTAAACATACACTAGCTCAGAGCCTTGCTTTGGTCATGAATCTACTGCCAATCTTTCATGGCAAAATCAGGATTAAAGTTTATTTAATGCAACTCACATACCGTCATTAGTTGAATGCATCAATGGACTAAATTCCTAAACTGCAATAGTTTCTTCCCGCTCACAAAGATCCATCCTCAGAGATTACATCATAATTTTAGGCCTTCAGCAGGCACTTAAAAAATCAGTTTGAAAACATTATAAATCCACACTTTTAAAAAAAGCCTTGCTTGCTAAAATAAGCAAAAAGTCGGGCCTGGTAGGTGGGTCACAGGTGAAAGTTCTGTGAGGGCTGGCCAGGGCCTAGGAGCCCAAAGCACCCAGGAGACTGTGAACTCCAGAAGACCACAGAGGAGATCCAGTCTACTAGGCCAAGTTTACGTTACTTTTTGAAAATGTCTTCTTCCTGAAAATTTTCCTCTATACTTCATGTTTTCTAATATTTGGCATTCTTATTGAATTTCTTATTATACCAGTGGGACAAATTAAAAATCACCTCAACATTACTTTAAATAATTGTCACTGTATGGCTGTATCAGCTTTACCTCAAGGGCTGCGATGGCCACTCGGCAGCCTAGTGGATTGCCACCGTATGTGGACCCATGCTCCCCTGGCTTAATGGTCAGCATTATGTCATCATCACACAGCACCGCAGACACCTGAAAGACAGTGAATTCATCACGTCATTTCTCAGCACTAAGCATTCTACTAAGCATTCTTTTTCCCAGAGCCTTGCTCTGTTGCCCAGGCCAGAGTGCAGTGGCAGGATCTCTGCTCACAGCAACCTCCACCTCCCTGGCTCAAGCAATTCTCTTGCCTCAGCCTCCCAAGTAGCTGGGATTGCAGGCGCCCACCACCACGCCCGGCTATTTTTGTGTATGTGTAGTTTTAGTAGAGCTGTGGTTACCATGTTGGCCAGGTCTCAAACTCCCGACCTCAGGCAATCCACCTGCCTTGGCCTCCCAAACTGCTGGGGTTATAGGCATGAGCCACCACGCCCAGCCAAGAAGCTAATACTTAATGACTTCAACAAGAGTTTACATCTGCCAGCCTAACTACCAGTGACAACCTAAGTAATACCCTAAAATATTACAAATACATTAGGCATACTTCAATGGAACAAAACAATATAATTTTGCAACTAAAAGAGAAAAGCTATTTCTGCATTGATATAATTTCACAATTCCTTCCAACATGGAGATAAAATGCTTAGAAAACAAAGTTGAGCATTCTTTTCTGCAAAAGTTTTGTCTATTCAGCAAAAACATCTATACTTTGGAGACCTTGGACCCAGCAACAATTACTGGCTCTGAATGGTAAACCCAAGACATGAACTACAACCAACATTAATTTTTTCACTATGTTCATCAGTCACGGTTTTAAACAATTAGTAATATGCCATGTTTCTGAACACTGAAAAAAAAGAACAGGAGTCTGCAGGAGTCCTTTGAGGGTAAACTGTTTCCACCCAAATCCAATGTCATAGCAAATTCCAAGGCACGCTCAATTCTTCTAAGTGGGGCACACACTAGTCCCTTAAATGTTTTTATTACGTATATTCCAGGTGACCTACAGCACACTTGGTAAAATCAAACTATCTGAAAGGCATAACTGTCACAATCAGTTGATGTATAAACACTTTAGCGGTATATTTTACAAAAATAGGAAATGGAAAGAGGGGGGACATGAAACTTACGGGATATAATCCCCCAGAAAGGGCCTTTCCAAGGAGGACTATATCAGGTCTGACATTTTCATGATCAACAGCCAGCCATCTACCAGTTCTGGCCAATCCTGTCTGTATTTCATCAGCAATAAACAGAACCTATTGGGGGAAAAAACGTAAAAGCATTAGTGATCATTTTTGTTTCCAAAGGGAAAATACCCATCTTTATTTCACTGCCCTCCCTGACAATAAATGTGTAACTCTGACGTGCCCTCAGATTTGTAAAAATGTTTTAACTACACACACAATTTCAAGAGTATCCTATGAGAATCTTGAAGACTCACCAACTATTTCCTGTCAGGCCGCTATCTCCCTAGAGGCCCAAGGTGCTGACGCAAAGGTGAAGATTTTGTATAGCTTTTCTGGACATAACTACCCTCTGGGAACAAATTAATTCACCTGTTTATTCCACAAACTTTTAAGCTGTGTCAGGAACTCTCAAATGGTAAACAAGATACACTAATTTTAGCCCTGGGGGAAAGGAGAGAAAACTACGACAAAGGGCCTGGGAGGGGCTCAGAGCAAAAGGCTCTTAGAGTGGCGAGGAGGGAAACGCTGTTAAGGCCAGGTCTGCCGCTCTGCACAGGGCCCAGGACGTGGCCAGAGACAGGAAAGTCAGCTTCTGTGTAGATTTCTAAGCACTAGAAAGTACTTCAGCTCCTAGAATGCCATCGCCCTCTAGTGGACAGTAATTTAACCTTTGCATTTATCCTACCAGCAGGATTGAGAGAGAGAGAAGTTGGGGAGGATCACAAACAGCTAAGTGGACAACCTGGTGCCTGGTGCAGAGCTCTCGCACACCCAGTAGGTAACCGGGATCCGGAACAACAACGCCTGCTTCACCCTGAATTGGCTCTACCATGAACGCAGCCACATTTGGATCCTGAAGAGCACGCTACAAAAGAAACAGGAATAAGTTTTAGTAACGTTCTTTCTACCATACTTGGATATCTGAAATCATACACCACACATATTTTCCTATTAAGCATGCAAATCAAGTTTTTGCACTAACATAAATTCTGACATCAGAAGAATTTGAAGTGGAAGACCAAATTCACTACCATCCAGTCATCATAAGTTCCAGATATTTTGCTTTAAGTGACACTAGCCTGCATTTTCTTCTTTTCCTCACTCCATTGTCCAGGCTGGAGTATAGCAGAATAAACATGGCTCACTCAAGTCTCGAACTCCTGGGCTCAAAGTGATCCTCCTGCCTCAGCCTCTCAAGTAGGTTTATACCATGCCCAGCCAAATTTTTATTTATTTTGTTTTTTTGGACATGGAGTTTCACTCTGTTGCCCAGGCTGGAGTGCAGTAGCACAATCTTGGCTCACTGCAGCCTCCACCTCATGGGTTCTAGGAATTCTCCTGCCTTAGCCTCCTGAGTAGCTGGGATTACAGGCACATACCACCACACCCAGCTAATTTTTTTTTGAATTTTTAGTAGAGACAGAGTTTCACCATGTTGGCCAGGCTGGTCTTGAACTCCTGACCTCAAGCAATCCGTCCACCTTGGCCTTCCAAAGTGCTGGGATTACAGACGTAAGCCAAGGTGCCTGGCCTTGATTTTTAAAAATTTTTGTAGACACAGGCTCTCCCTATGTTGCCTAGGCCAGTCTTGAACTCCTGAACTCAAGTGCTCCTCCAGCCCTGGCCTCCCAAAGCACTGGGGTTACAGGCATGCACTGCCGTGCCCAGCCTGTTTTCTAATATGTAATTTCTAATACATGTATTAGAAATTAAATCTGGCTGGGCACGGCAGCTCATGCCTGTAACCCCAGCACTTTGGGAGGCCGAAGTGGGCGGATGACGTGAGGTCAAGTGTTCGAGACCAGCCTGGCTAACGTGGCAAAACCATTCTCTACAGAAATAGAAAAGTTAGTTGGGTGTGGTGGTGTGTGCCTGTGCTCTCAGCTACTTGGGGGGCTGAGGCAGGAGGATCACTTGAACCCAGGAGGCCGAGTTTGCAGTGAGACAAGATTGTGCCATTGTACTCCAGCCTGGGCGATAGAGTAAGGCTCTGTCCCGAAAAAAAAATTAATTTAATTAAATCTAAAGTAAATAGCTTTTTAAAGCCAACTTAAGGCTTTCTTAAAAAGTCTTTGACTTCAAAATTTAAGAAGCTAGCTAAAATCAGAAATTTTACCTAGCAATTAAGCAGGTATACCCATGTTAATTGTTCTGAAGGACACATCTAAAGCAGCTGGCTGGCTGTACAGAGTAGATCATGGAAATCAGCTTTCTCTGTGTTAGAAACTAATTGATCGTTACTAAGAACAAGTCTGAAATTGTGGCCTAACTTAAGTGAGATAAATTTGCATTACTGTCATATAATGTTTTTTTCATTCATATATTCAACAGCTTTAATTTCTATTCACAGTGAGCTAAGCATGACGCTAGAAAATACCTCCAGTGCAGGCAGGTCATTATAGGGAATGATGTCAAATCCTGGCATGAACGGTCCAAAACCATCGTAACTGGTCGGGTCTGTAGAACTGGAGATAGCAGACAAGGTCCTACCCCAAAAGTTTCCAGCTAGAAAGGAGAAACAAACAGTGATTATTTCAAAGAAACTCAAAATTCAATAAGCACTATCACTGCAAAACACCACAAGAAGTTTGACTCAAAAAATAAATGAAGGGCTTGCTTTAATGCACCTCTAGTGGGCTTTCAATTCTTAAAACATAGTCTGATATTAAATACCATGGCTCCATGCCAGGCACGGTGGCTCACGCCTGTAATCCCAGCACTTTGGGAGGCCAAGGCAGGTGGATCATGAGGTCAGGAGATCAAGACCATCCTGGCCAACATGGTGAAACCCTGTCTCTACTAAAATACAAAAAAAAAAAAAAAAAATTAGCCGGGGCATGGTGGCACGTGACTGTGGTCCCAGCTACTCAGGAGGCTGAGGCAGGGGAATTGCTTGAACCCAGGCATTGGAGGTTGCAGTGAGCCAAGACTACACCACTGCACTCCAGCTGGGCAACAGGACAAGACTCCATCTCAAAAAAATAATAAAAAATAAACACCATGGCTCCTATGACAGAAGACCACTAGGTCTAGCCTTGTCATTCCTATTTTAGGCATTTCTCTCTACTGAGCCTCTTGACTGGAATATACAGCCCCTGAAGATAGATAACTTACTTCTCTTTCAATAATTCCCAACCCAATACCAAGCCCTAATTTAGGTTTTCAATGCATGTTTTCTAGAGAAGGTGCATGTATGATGGTGATATGAGAAAGAGAGTATCCTTCATAGACAATTAGCAGTTTTCCTTTCAAAACTCCAACACTGCAGGCTAACAACAGAATGCATTTCCAATTTCATTTGGAGAAAAGATCCTCAAGCGATCCAAACACATTTCCATTTTGCCTTCCTTGATATTATAATCCTTCGTGATGCTAAATGACAGATGTCTGCCTTTCTTCTGGGATATTTTTTATCCATTAATAAAGGTGACTGAGGATCTACTATGTCAGGCATTGTTTCAGATGGTGGGGAATAGGCCAGGCACAGTGGCTCACGCCTATAATCCCTGCACTCTGGGAGGCCGAGGCAGGCAGATCACCTGATGTCAGGAGTTCGAGACCAGCCTGGCCAACATGATGAAACCCCATCTCTACTAAAAATACGAAAATCAGCCAGGCATGGTGGCACACACCTGTAGTCCCAGCTACTCGGGAGGCTGAGACATGAGAATTGCTTGAACCCGGGAGGTGGAGATTGCTGTGAGCCAAGATCGCACCACTGCACTCCAGCTTGGGCAACAGCAAAATTCTGTCTGAAAAACTAAAAATAATAATAAAAATGTTGGGGGCCAGGCGCAGTGGCTCACACCTGTAATCCCAGCACTTTGAGACAGGAGGATCGCCTGAGGGCAGGAGCTCAAGATCACCCTGGCTAACATGATGAAACCCTGTCTCTACTAAAAATATAAAAATCAGCTAGTCATGGTGGTGGGTGCCTGTAATCCCAGCTACTCGGGAGGCTGAGGCAGGAGAATCACTTGAAACCAGGAGGCAGAGGTTGCAGTGAGCCGAGATCTCACCTTTGCACTCCAGACTGCAGACTGGGTGACAAAAGCAAAACTCCATCTCAAAAAAAAAATGTTGGGGAACAGATCATGATCACAACTGGCAAGATCCCTGTCCTCAGGGAGCTTCTTTCTAGCAAGAAAGAAACACCTAACATAAACCAGTAAAACAAGTGAGCTGAATAATTTCAGATAGGGTTAAATTCAAGAAGGAAAGAAACTATGTAGAATAACAGAGAGGTTGGGAGTTCATGACATCATAAATGTTTCTATCTTCTCACCACCTCTACCAGCAACAACTCAATTAATCAGTACTAGATTATCCTATTTTGGCTTCATCACGTTCTAAATACTATTCTTGCAAAGCCTCTTTCACCAGCATCTCTAACCTACAAGTAATCTCATCTTTAACTTGTCCACAAACAATAGTCCATTGATTTTGACTAGGCTTGTTTAAGAAATGCACTGATTGGACCATTAGGCCTATTTGCTCTCCCCTGCCTAGCCTCAGGAACCTCACCCTCGGTCACTTACCCTGCAGGTATAAGGGACGTACAGTAAGGGACAGTCTTCCTCTGTCTCTCCACCCCACTGACTTACCAGTTTCTTTCAATACTCAGGTGAAATCATCTTTGCACCTTTTGCTATTAAGAAAGAGACTGGCCGGGCGCGGTGGCTCAAGCCTGTAATCCCAGCACTTTGGGAGGCAGAGGCGGGTGGATCACGAGGTCAAAAGATCGAGACCATCCTGGTCAACATGGTGAAACCCCGTCTCTACTAAAAATACAAAAAATTAGCTGGGCATGGTGGTGCGTGCCTGTAATCCCAACTACTCAGGAGGCTGAGGCAGGAGAATTGCCTGAACCCAGGAGGCGGAGGTTGCGGTGAGCCGAGATCGCGCCATTGCACTCCAGCCTGGGTAACATGAGTGAAACTCCGTCTCAAAAAAAAAAAAAAAAAAAAATGTAAAAATTAGCCAGGCATGGTAATTCGTACCTGTAATGCCAGCTACTTGGGAGGCTGAGGCAGGAGAATCACTTGAACCCAGGAGGCTGGAGTGCCACTGCCCTGTAGCCTGGGCTACACAGTAAGATTTCATCTAAAAAAAAAAAAAATTGAAATCAGCATGGATCCTGTTACATAGGTTTGTACTCCATAAGCACATGGAATCTCACTACCTGGAAGACAGTGATATACAGATCGCCGAAACGCAGTGAAGGTGGTTATAATTCAACTTATTTTAGAAAACCATGATGGAAGCTAATGGCTTAATAAGTGAAAAGCACCAGTTATGGTTCATCTGAGGAAAAAAGTAACTCTGGTACTTTAAAATTGCTTTGGTAAGTAATACCATTGACTTCTTTGTGAGTAATATTTTGCCACACTCTGGGAGGTATAAATGTCTAGCAAGGCTGGATGTGGTGGCCCACGCCTGTAATCCCAGCACTTTGGAAGGCTGAGGCA
>NW_022436953.1:27547543-27558303 GCF_009761245.1 Sapajus apella
GACGGGGTTTCACCATGTTGACCTGGATGGTCTCGATCTCTTGACCTCGTGATCCACCCGCCTCGGCCTCCCAAAGTGCTGGGATTACAGGCTTGAGCCACCGCGCCCAGCCTAAGCACAAGATTTTTAAATGGCAAGTTAGAGTTTTGCAAAGATTTCTTCTTTGGGAATACAATCTGTCACCTCAAATACCAATTACCTCTGGCCTTCAGTTGAACTCTGGATTCTATTATGTTATGGGGTTTATAATTTAACTGCATATGTTCATAAGGCAGAATATTTAATGATTTCAACTATCACAAGAATAAACTTTGACCATTATAGTGACAAATCTATACATACTTCAAAAAAAAGAAAAACTTAAAAAACAAGTCAGAATCTCTCATTCGAACATAATATAAAGAATTCAACAGTCAAACTACATCCTCTCAATTAATTGCTAGTCTCCCTAACCAGAATTCAAGTTATTCCTTTCATCCAGTCCCAGAAGCCTAACAAGGACAACTCCAAGCCTCCTCTTTCCAACAGCTTCTAAGAGGAACATGGCACAACAGTACCTCCAATATCAAGATTCAAACCACAGTCTACATAGAGCATGGCCCCATACTAACTTCACCCAACCCCAACACCCAACAAAAACCCTCCACCGGTAAGACTAATTAACTGGATAACTGCTATGAAAAAAATCTGACCGGCAAATTAGAGGAACAGGGAGTTCAGAAAGAAAAATCCATACATGAAGAAATAATCCCAAGAAGAGGAAATCCCTCATTAATTTTTATGAAACATTCAGCAAATATGTATCATGTACTGGGCAAAATATTTTATAAGTATTTCATCAGTAAACTAAAACAGTAAATTTTATATACATAAGTAAATTATATATTTTTTTTTTCTTTTTCTTTTTTTTTTTTTTTTAAATAGAGACAGGGTCTCCCTATGTTGCCCAGGCCAGTCTTGAACTCCTGGGTTCAAGGGATCCTCCTGCCTTGGCCTCCCAAAAGTGCTAGGTTTACAGGCATAAGCCACCATGCCTGGCCACAGTAAATTATATTGTATGTTTCAATCTTAGAATGTTTAATTTTACATACCTGCAAAAACAACCTTTGCTTTGTATTTCGGAATGCCCTTCACAGTATAGCCCCACCTACGAGCCAGTTTACAGGCAGTCTCTCCAGCCTCCACTCCTATTAAGAGAGAAAAACGTTCAGACTTTTTGAAATTTTAAACTATTTTTTTTTATTTCAAACTATCAAAAAATTTTAAACTACCAGAAAATACAAATATTATTTTTGAGGGTATTTAATAAAAAAAGGAAGGGCTTTACCTGTATTCATAGGAAGAACTTTGTGGTAGTTGAAAAGTTTAGTAATATACTCCTCATATTCACCAAGTACGTTATTATAGAAAGCTCTAGATGTTAAGGTCAATTTGTCCGCTTGGCTCTTCAGAGCATTCACAATCTTGGGGTGACAATGCCCTTGGTTGACAGCACTGTAAGAACTCAGGAAGTCAAAATATTTTCTGCCTTCTACATCCCATAAGTAAATGCCTAAAATACACAAGAAAGGAAAATAATTTTAGACAATTACTACATGGCATAATGTCCAAAAATTAAGACTGCTAGCAAGCCCTCTGAACGCTTATATGTGGACCTCTATTTAATATATATCTGTAGTTAAAGCTTGTTTTAGCTCAGGCATAATAAACTTTGGTTTATAAGGAATTACTAAGAATTGCATTTTATCTGCCTGGCCTCAAAATACACATTTAACAAAAATAACACAAAAAGGTTATAAACTCTGGAGTAAAAGCTTTACCTAATACTTTTTTTTTTTTTTTTTTTTTGAGATGGAGTCTCACTCTGTGGCCCAGGCTGAAGTGCAGTGGCGTGATCTTGGCTCACTTCAACCTCCACCTCCTGGGTTCAAGCAATTCTCCTGCCTCAGCCTCCTGAGTATCAGGGATTACAGGCGCGCACCACCATGCCTGGCTAATTTTTGTATTTTTAGTAGAGACAGGGTTTCACCATGGTGGTCAGGCTGGTCTTGAACTCCTGCCCTCGTGATCCACCCACCTCAGTCTACCGAAGTGCTGGGATTACAGGTGTGAGCCACCACACTCGGCCACCTTTACCTAATTTTAAGATTTAGGACCCAAAATTAAATTTAAAAGCAGAAATTAGGCCAAGAGGGGTGGCTCACACCTGTAATCCTAACACTCTTGCTTGAGCCCAGGAGTGTTGTCCAGATCAGCCTGGGCAACACGGCAAAACCCTTGACTCTACAGAAAAATGCCAGGCATGGTAGTGTGCGCCTATAGTCCCAGTTACGGAGGAGGCTGAGGTGGTAGGATTGCTTGAGCCTGGGAGATGGAGGATGACGTGGGTTGAGATTGTGCCACTGCACTCCAGCCTGAGCACCAGAGTAAGATTCTGCCTATAAATAAAATTTAAAAACAAAAAAGCAGAAGTTACACATAACAGACAAAAATCATGAGAAGTAGACTATAATAACACTTAGAATGGAAAAAAAAATTTGCAAATCACGTATCTGATAAGGATCTAACATCTAGAACTCTTACAACTCAATTTCAAAAGGACAAACAACCCAATTTAAAAATGGGCAAAGACTTGAATAGCTATTTCTCCAAAGAAGATATACAAACGGCTAAGACATGAAAAGATGTTCAACAACATCACATCGTTAGGAAAATGCAAGTTAAAACCACAGTGAGACAACATCTCACATTCCCTGGGATGGTGATAATTAAAAAACAAGTTTTGACAAGTATCTGAAGAAATTGGCACTCTCATACATTGCTCATGGGAATGTAAAATGACGTTGCCATGTCATGTAATACAAAACAGATTTTTATTAGTTCCAAAGAAGGTATGTCTATAATACTGGTACCAAATAAAATACAGGCAAATGACAAAAATGTGTGATACTCTTACTCTGTCATTTTCTGGTACAAAGCTAAGTAATAAATTTTTGTTTTATTTGGTTAAGGCTGTTTATTCCAAATTGTAGATTAAATCACCATTTGGCAACTGTCACAGTAATCATTTACTCAGGCAGGAATCATGAGTAGATGCTAAAATTGTGAGTAAAAATTCATGAGTAACTGGGTATTTAAGGAGTTTCACACTCTGTCCCCACGAGATACTTAATACAAAGGGAAAGAAGACCACAACAACCAAGAAGGATTGAGGAACTGCTCTGGTTCAAGAAGACTAAACATGACAACTGAATGCAACTCATCAGAGGTTTTATCTTTTGTTATAAAAGAGAACAAATGAAATCTGGATTAGGTCTCTAGACTAAATAATGGTGCTTTACCAGTGCTAAGTTCTTGATTGTTATAGTTACTCTATGGTTATAAAAGAGAAAGTCAGCTGGGCATGGTGGCTCACACCTGCAATCCCAGCACTGTGGGAGGCCAAGGCAGTAGGATCACTTGAGACCAGGAGTTCAAGATCACCCTGGGCAACATGGCAAAATCTAATCACTACAAAAAATAAGCCAGGCATGGTGGGGCACACCTGTAGTCCCAGCTACTTGGGAAGCTGAAGTGGGAGAATCACCTGAACCCAGGACTGCACTCCAGCCTGGGCAACAGAGTGAGACCCTATCTCAAAAAGTCATGGTATTTAGAAAAGACACACTAAGTATTTATGGATAAAGAGACGCCCTGTGGCCAGGCGCAGTGGCTCACACCTGCAATCCCAGCACTTTGGGAGGCTGAGGTGGGTGGATCACTTGAGCTCAGGAGTTCAAGACCAGCCTGGCCAACATGGTGAAACCCCATCCTACTAAAAATACAAAAATTAGCGGGATGTGGTGGCATGGGCTTGTAGTCCCAGCTACTTAGGAGCTGGGGCAGGAGAATCACTTGAACCCAAGAGGCGGAGGTTGCAGTGAGCTGAGATCACGCCATTGCACTCCAGCCTGGGCGACTGGCGAAACTCCTCAAAAAAAAGTTGCGGGGGGAGGTGTCATGTACGGCTGGGCCCGGTGGTTCACGCCTATAATCACAGCACTTTGGGAGACCAAGGCGAATGAATCACCTGAGGTCAGGAGTTTGAGACCAGCCTAGTCAACATGGTGAAACCCGATCTCTACAAAAAATACAAAAATCAGCCAGATGTGGTGGCATGCACCTGTAATCCCAGCTATTTGAAGGCTGAGGCATGAGAATCACTTGAACTCGGGAGGCAGAGGTTGCAGTGAACCCAGGAGGTCTGCCTCCTGGGTTCAAGTGATTATCATGCCTGGGCAACAAAGCAACACTCCATCTCAAAAAAAAAAAAAAAAGACATGATGTCTACAACTTCCTCTCAAAACAGTTCAGAAAACAAATGTACAATATGTGGACGTTGGAGGAGAGAGGAGAGAAGGGAGTGAATATACTAAGAGCAAAGCAGTAAAAAGTTAGCACTTGGAAAATCTGGGAGAAAAGTAAAAGAAAAATGTTAGTACTACTTGTCACAACTTTTAAGTCTAAAATTATGCCAAAATAAAAGTTAAAAGAAAAAATGACAGCAATATGACAGTACTTTCTTATTTTTCTTGCATTCCCTCTTGGTAAGATCCACATGACAAAAACTAAATGGTTCCTCTTTGAAGCCTCCATAGCACCTAACACAGCAGCACTAGACACTCAATAATGAATTGACTGTGTCTGCAATATATACATTAAATACATCTAGAAAAATGTATATTGAAAAAACATGGAAGCAATTCTTTTTTTATAAAAAGTTTTAAGAAAAGGGAGGAGACAGTAATTTGAAACATACCTTTTCCTCTCTCCAGGGCTACGGGTAAAGGATGGTAATTGTGCGCACCATACTTAGATTCCCTTTCAAAAATGTAATCAGAACTTGGAGGGCCTTGGACTGTTCTTTTAGTTGCAACAGATGCAGCAGAAGCCACTGAAGAATGAACTCCACGACTAAGTACAGCAAACCTCTGCAAATGTGCTAGTTTGGAAAACATTGTGTCCTTCAAGTAGAAAAACTACAGATCTGTCCAAAGAAAAGAGAATGCATTAAGAGTGAGAATCCTTGGCTTATGCGTGTAATCTTAGCACTTTGGGGGCTGAAGCCAGGGGATCACTTGAACCCAGGAGTTTGAGACCAGTCTGAGCAACACAGGAAGACTCCATCACTACAAAAAATTTAAAAATTAGCTGGATGTAGTGGTGTGCACCTGTAGTCCCAGCTACTGAAGAGACTGAGGTGGAAGGATTGCTTGAGCCTGAGAAATTGAGGGTGCAGTGAGCTGAGATTGTGCCACTGCACTCCAACCTGGAAGACAGAGTGAGGCCCAGACTCAAGGAAAAAAAAAAAAAAAAAAAACAGGACCGGGCATGGTGGCTCATGGCTGTAATTCCAGCACTTTGGGAGGCCGAGGTGGGCAGATCACCTTTGGCATGGAGTTCAAGACCAGCCTGACCAACTTGGAGGGGCCCCAATCTCTATTAAAAAAAAAAAAATGGCCAGGCGTGGTGGCTCACATCTGTAATTCCAGCACCTTGGGAGGCCAAGACAGGAGGATTGCTTGAGCCAAGGAGTTCAAGACCAGTCTGGGCAATATAGTAAGACCTAGTCTCAGGCCAGGCGCGGTGGCTCACGCCTATAACCCCAGCACTTTGGGAGGCCGAGGCCAGTGGATCACAAGGTCAAGAGATCGAGACCATCCTGGTCAATATGGTGAAACCCCGTCTCTACTAAAAACACAAAAAATTAGCTGGGCATGGTGGCGCGGACTGTAGTCCCAGCTACTCGGGAGGCTGAGGTAGGAGAATTGCCTGAACCCAGGAGGCAAAGGTTGCGTGAGCCGAGATAGCGCCATTGCACTCCAGCCTGGGTAACAAGAGCGAAACTCCATCTCAAAAAAAAAAAGACCTAGTCTCTATAAAAGAAAAAGAAACAGTAAGACTCTTGAGTCAGGTGTGGTGGTTTGTGCCTATAGCCCCCCCAGCTGCTCAGGATGAGAGAATCACTTGAGTCCAAGAGTTTGAGCCCAGCCTAGGCAACAGAGTGGTAGCCTGTCAATCAGTCAATCAATCAACCAAACAGTGAGAGTGAGACTCTTTCCAGAGCTGCTGCACTTTGTGTTGACTGAGTACTGCTGAACACTAAGTATTTGTTAAGCACCTACCACAGTCCAATACCATCAGGCACGATGCTATGAGACAGCTACAACTGTAGGGCAGAGACCAGAGAGAAGGCTGCCAGAGACTAGTCATGGGGCAGGAGATGGAGGGACTGGCAACTATCTTGTCCTTGTATATGGAGGGTAAAGCAACTAAGGAAGAATCTGGTTTCTACCAAGAAAAAGGGACCACCCTGAAACAAAAACAACAGGTGTGGAGACAAAAAAATTCACTTCTAGGGGATGGGAAGAGCTTCACACCTAAGAGCTAAACTACAAAAAGTAAAATCTTTTTTTTTTTTTTTTTTGGAAGAGGGGACAAGGGTCTAGCTCTGTTACCCAGGCTGGAGTGTAGTGATGTGATCACAGTTCACTGCAGCTTCAACTTCCCTGGCTCAAGCAATCCTCCTACTCAGCCTCTCCAGTAGCTGGGACTACAGCCACACACCACCACACCCAGCTAATTTTGTATTTTCTGTAGAGATGGCAGTCTTGCCCTGTTTCCCAGGCTGGTCTGGAACTCCTGGGCTCAAGCAATCCACCCACCAGTCTCCAAAAATTTTGGATTTAAAGGTGTGAGCCACTGTGCCCAGCCTAAAATCTTTTATTTAGCCACACATATCTAAAACTTCTGTAGGTCAAATTGATCATAAACAAAGGTGAAAGGCAAAAAGACTAGGAAAAAAATGTAAATTTATAATAGCTTTAAAGAGTGTTCACAGTAAGTTGAATAGACCAAACATATACATACATACATACATAGGATTCCCAAACAAAACAATCTATTCTGCTAGGCGAGTTGTTTCTACAAAACTTATCCTCCAAAAAACTGTGGCATAAAAGCTATTGTTAGCTAAAGGTAACTGGGAGCTAGAGAGCGTCAAACTACAATCCATTACTTACGTGAACATTAAAGTCTAAACATCAGTGAGCACACTGGTGTTTACCCTGCCACCCTGTCACATAAGTCAGGGTCATGGCTACTCTCCCCAGTCACCCTCAACCCTAAAACTAGCCCCTCCACAAGGCTTCACACCCCTCTTTGTACCCAATTTACCATTAAGCATCCTGATAAGCCAAGAAGCAAAAACTAAGCTATGAAAGAAATTAATAATTAATAGGAAATTAGAGTGTGTGCATAGGCACCACCTCTGGGAGGAAAAAAAACTTAAAGATAAATTCCTGATTAGGAGAAAGATGCCAAAAACTAGGCATACTTATTCTATCTATATTTACTTTCTAAAAGACTAGTTAATTCATGTTTCAACAGAAGTCTTCCAATGATAAGTCAAACCATGTATAATCTCACAGCACTCTTGACTTAAGCTGCCAAATTAGCAAAACATAATACTCAGAGTTTGGCTTACTTCCCTTTAAACTTGGCACTACCCAGTAAATACAGCATGTTCAGGAATTTGCAATTACTAAACAAAATCCAGCACTGGGTTTGCCAAAGACTCACCGACTATTTTTTCTTCCCACGGTTCAGATTAGAATATAGATTTTTAACCCACGATCCAGGGACAGTCCTCAGAAAGTCCACAATCTCCTGAAATAAAATGCAGAATTATATGCAGACATGTATTTTTCCAAAAAGAAGGTCCATAACTTTCATCAGACTGTATCACAAAGGGATGGGTAAGAATCATCAAACTGGAGGTAGCTGCTAGCAAAAATATCTAATTGCACTATACAGAACTTCCCCCAAAATACTACTAAGTCTAAAATATTTTTTATGATTTCTTTCTTGGGCTCTTTATGCTTTACTCAGTATTGTTTGATCAACTAAAAAATTAGAACATTAATTTTGCTTATCAAATCAGCACTAAAACACTCAGGCAATACTTAGTGGTGCTCTAAACTGTAACAACTTTCCAGGGCCAGGCAAGGTGATTCACGTCTATAATATCAGTGCTTTGGGAGGCCAAGGCAGATCACTTGAGCCCAGGAGTTAAAGATCAACCTGAGCAACATGGGGAGACCCCATCTCTACAAAAAATACGAAAATTAGCCAGGTGTGGCAGCGCATACCTGTAGCACCAGGTACTCAGGAGACTAAGGTGGAACGATCTCTTGAGCCCCTGAGTTCTAGCCTGCAATGAGTCACAATCCATGCCACTGGCACTCCAGCCTGGGTAACAAAGTGAGACTGTATCTCAAAAAAAAAAAAAAAAATCTAAATTCAACATTCTCATTTTATGCAAAAGTTATATAGGCCAGGCACAGTGACTCACACCTGTAATATCAGCACTTT
Source organism: Sapajus apella (assembly GCF_009761245.1). NCBI lineage: Eukaryota > Metazoa > Chordata > Mammalia > Primates > Cebidae > Sapajus > Sapajus apella. The sequence goes on from NW_022436953.1 coordinate 27,555,956, forward strand.
GGGAGGCCAAGGAGGGCGGATCGCGAGGTCAAGAGATGGAGACCATCCTGGCCAACATGGCGAAACCCCATCTCTACTAAAAATACAAAAATTGGGGGGCGCTGTAGGGAAAAAATAAAATAAAAATACAAAATACAAAAATTAGCCAGGCATAGTGGCAGTCGCCTATAATCCCAGCTACGTGGCTGGCTGAGGCAGGAGAATTGCTTGAACCTGGGAGACGCAGGTTGCAATGAGCCAAAATCGCACATTGCACTCCAGCCTGGGGAGCAAGACTCTGTCTCCAAAAAAAAAAAAAACCAGTTATCTGCTCAGCTGATTTCCAATAGAAATGGGATGAAAAAATCATTTACCTGTCAAGTTTAGGCACTTTTATTACAGAATAATTGGTGACAAAACAAATATTAACATTCAAAACATTACCAATACTCATTCTTCAGGTTTTTGTCTTTTCACTCACAGGTAGGAGTCTCAGCTATGTTGCCCAGGCTGGCCTCAAACACCTGGGCTCAAGGGATCCTTCTGTCTCAGCCTCAGGAGGAGCTGGGACTACAGGCACACACCACTGGGTCAGCAATTCTTAAGGTTTTTTTTTTTAAGAGACGGGAGTTTCTCCATGTTGGTCAGGCTGTTCTTGAACTTCTGACCTTAGACGATCTGCCCGCCTCAGCCTCCCAAAGTGCTGGGATTACAGGTGTGAGCCACTGCACCTGGCCTTATTCTTAAGGTTTTTAAGACAAAGTCCGGATATCTGATTCAACTGGGAAAGGTCAGAAACTGCATGCACCATGATGTATCAAAATCCTGTAAACACGTTTCTATCAAAGAAACTTCTGTGTTCAAGTTACTGTTCTTGGCACTGTATGAGAAATCTTAGAGCAGAATTAAGATGGACTTAAAAACAGCCAACATCAATAACATCCTCTTCCAAAAAGGTTTCAAAGTTAGGAGAATCAAGTCGAAAATCCAGAGTTTGGAGACCTGGCTTTTAAATTCTGTCTGTGGTTCTTAAGAGTAACTCCGGGTGTTTCGTCAATCTTTCTGAGCTTCCATTTCCCCATTTGTAAATGGGGTTGAAGTGTTACTGAGGATTAATGTTACTGTGTCAAATCCAGCACAAAATGGCCACTCAGTTCCCTTTTGCCCTTAAAACTAGCCAGTTTCTGAATTATAAAAATCAACAGTGCCATGATTTCCTTTTTAAACTGTTTAAAAACATACACACACCATTTTTCAGTTGATAAAAAATTAGAAAATACAGACAAAAAAATTACCTGCAATTTTACACTTGCAAGATAACCATTAAGGTTTGGATATTTTTTCTGAGCATAATTACCATTCACAGTAGCTTTTTTTTAACCCCCCCCCCCCCAATAGTATTTACTATTTAAGTCCCTCTTAAAGACTCTCAGGAACTTTGCAGGCTTGTAACAGGTCCCAACACTTCAGGCCACTTGTTTTTAAAACCTACAAGTCTATCCACTCCTTAAAAAAATAGTAAAATTCACTTTGCATTCCTAGAACCTAGCCCACGTTCAGGCATTCTGTGGACCTTTGTTAAATAAATGAGGTCAGTCTTACTGAGGACTCCTAAGAGAGTCAAGATAGCAAGTGTTCAAAACTATGGGATCACCTATCCCTGACCAAGTTGAGTCTAACTCTAAAAGGGGGTGGTCACTCTCTGACCTCATCCGGAATCACTCATCTCTTCATCAAAAGTTCACTTCATGTAATCTCATGGCCTTCAAAGGTCAGAATAACGTGTTCCGGGCTGCTATCATGCATTGACCCGAGGCACACACTCAGGTCCTGGATATGAGAACAAATTGCATTGGCAAGCAAGCATTCTAACACTGAAGGTTTTATCCACATAATTAACGGAGTCCTCCAGGCTACCATTACTCCCTCCCTCCATCCAGCCCATCCATCTACATAAAACATACTTACTTTACAGTAGGATTTCCACAAAAGGCTTAATGCTGAAGTTAATTTAGCCTACACTCTTAAAAATTATTTTCTTATTCTAAAAGAATAGTATAAAGTCATTCAAAAGCCATTTGAAATATTCAACTTGAGGAGTAAATTTGTTCTTGTTATTTGGACAAATATTTACTTTTCCTGAGGTAACTATTCACAAATACAGGCCTACCAACAGAAGTCTCTTTTGCGTAATCAGTATTCTGGCTTAAATCCAAGTCAAGTGCATTATTGGCAAACAGCTAGTTTTACTACTGAAAAGGAACTCGGGTCAACTACAGCGCATCCTCCACACACATCCAAATTCAGTCCATTCATCGCTGTTTGTAAATGTTTCAGATTTGACTGGTCCTCAAAAACTCACTAAAGGA
>NW_022436953.1:27558403-27558923 GCF_009761245.1 Sapajus apella
TTTTTTTTTTTTTTTTTTTTTGAGACGGAGTTTCGCTCTTGTTACCCTGGCTGGAGTGCAATGGCGCGATCTCGGCTCACCGCAACCTCCATCTCCTGGGTTCAGGCAATTCTCCTGCCTCAGCCTCCTGAGTAGCTGGGATTACAGGCATGCACCACCACGCCCAGCTAATTTTTTGTATTTTTAGTAGAGACGGGGTTTCACCATGTTGACCAGGATGGTCTCGATCTCTTGACCTCGTGATCCACCCGCCTCGGCCTCCCAAAGTGCTGGGATTACGGGCTTGAGCCACCACGCCCGGCCCGAAAAAAACATCTTTTAAAAAATGTTTACTATTTATTAGTCAAAGATGACTGCCAAAAAAAAAAGTTTACTATTTAAAGTCATACTGGGTTTTTCTTTGGTGGCAGATGCAAAGCTATTCTTTAACACCATGAAAAACTTTAAACCCAAAACTATAAGCTTTTTTTTTTAAACGGAATCTGTCCCCCAAGGGTCGTGCCCGATCTCAACTCAAGGC
>NW_022436953.1:27559023-27588626 GCF_009761245.1 Sapajus apella
GTTGACCAGGATGGTCTCGATCTCTTGACCTCGTGATCCACCCGCCTCGGCCTCCCAAAGTGCTGGGATCATAGGTAACTCTTGTTTTTATGAAAAGATTCACCTAAAGACATAACCAGGATATTCTAATGAAAGGAATCTATTGTTATTTCACATAGGTAAGAGTTTTGGATTACAATCTGAAGAACAGTTCCGGGTTTAACTGAAAGAACTAGCTTAGCCACAGAAACTCTTTCAATCCCAGAAGGAGAAATTTAGAATTTAACAACTGAACATTGGTTATCTCTTAAGGTAAAGCCACTTCATTCCAAAGTCAGTCTCTTTTCCCCCTTAATTTATCACTGTAATTTATCTACGAGGTAAAACTGAACACCAAGAAGGTAAGATGCAGAGTGACAAAGAAGGAGACGGTGGGTCACAGGGTGAGTGCCCAGGTGACTTCTAGCCCCAGTCCTCTCGCCAGCAAAGGGCGAACAATGACCCCTCCCGTCCCACCCTCGAAGACCCATTTACTGATGATCAGCAGGGTTTGCCAAAAAAAAAAAAAAAAAAAAAAAAAAAAAAAAAACCTCAACTAGCAGCTGGAGGTTTTCCTTTGGAAAGTCCTGTTGTTCCCCATCCCCCCACACCATATAATTAACCTGCACATTAGTGTAGGAAAGGTTCTGCCTCCGTAATTTTATTTATTTCGACAAAGGCTGGAGAAAAAAATCATAGGCTGGAGGAGGGGAGCGACGGGCAGGCCAAGCTGCAAGGCGCAGCAGCCGGCCGGGAGGACCGAGCCCTCCAAGGCTCCATCAGCGCCCCAGCCGCGTGACCAGGGCCACCGGTTTACTGCGCAGCTCCCCGCTCTCCAGAACGCAGCCTCCACTCAGACCCCAGGAACCGAGGGTACCCAAAGACCTCCTCCTAGAACCCCGGGGCGCCTCGGGGTCTTGGGGGCTCCGGGCCGGGTGGGGCAGAGTCCTGGCCTGCACAGGCCCCGAGCGCAGGGGGCGGCGGCTCCGCCCGGTCTGGCAGGCGCAGCTGCCACATCCTCAGCCTCTCCCTGCCTCCCGCCCCACGGCCCGCCCAACGGCAGCTCTGGGCGGGATCCAAGACTCCGGCCTGCAGGCCGCGGGGGTGCCACACCCCTGCCCGCCGAGGCTGCGCGCAAGCCGGCGACTCCAGGTCGCCCGGATCCGAGCGGCCCGCGGAGTAAACGGGCCACAGAGACGGGGCTCGTTCCCCGGCCAGAGCCCAGTGCGCCCCCTCAGCCGGCTCCCCGGAACCCGGGCCGCGGCCACCCCTCGCCCGCCCGCCTCCCAGGCCGCCGTCAGGGTACCCCGGCCCAGGCCCTAGCCACGGCCCCAGGACCGCTGCGCCCGCGCAGTACCTGACGGCACCCGAGGAAGAGCCGGAGCGCACGGCGTCCACGAAGCGCGGGGGCGACCAGGCGGGTCACGGCGGCTTAAAGGCTGATTCCGCCCCGCCCCCAAGACACCCTCGCCGCTCATTGGCTGGGGCGGAGGGCAGGGCGCCAATCCCGTGGGCCCCGTCCTCCGCCCCGCCTGCCCGGCCGAGCATCACGGACCTTTGCTCCTCCCGCGGGTTCGATCAGCGCTCGCGCCTCCTGGGCGCGCCTGCCTGTCCCTGCGCTCAGGCCCCTCGGTCGCCTCCTCTGGCGGGACGAGAAAGGTCATTGTCCGCCCTTTGTTGGCGAGAAGACTGAGGCCCGAAAAGGAAAAGTCTGTTGGGCCCCCGTTGCGCGGACCGGGTGTGGCTGGAGGTTGAGAGACGTGAGCTGGACCGCCAGCCCTGCGCTCCCGGAGGGAGGGACGGGCCCCAGCTCTGCCCCAGCTCTGCCCCAGCTCTGCCCCAGCCACAGCTGCGGGAGCCCCATGCCCTTGAGCCCTGTTGCGCCGCGTGGCTTAGTTGTGCCTCTGAACCCACCTCTAGACGTCGTCGCTGCCTCTGGAAAACCGCCACCAGTTAGCGGCTGCTGTCAGATACCTGAGTGACAGCAACACACTTAGAGTACAGATTTGCCTGTGGTGTCCTCCACAGCCTGTTATTAAGTTTAGAACACAAAATAGATATTCCAGGACAATCTCATGTTAGAATCGGAAGGGACTTCGGCTTCACTTAGCCTACAACATTTATGTTAAATATTGGGAAACAGAGACCTAGAGAGGAGAAGCGACTTACCCAGAGTCATCCAACAGATAGGGGCAGTCTGGTCCTGTTGTGCCCCTCACCACCCCTCTCAGAGGGCAGGCGCTGGCAGCTGCCGGCACCACATTCCATCAGACCACAGCAACCAGTCAGGGTCCCAGCTGGAAACAGGGCACACTCCAACTTGAACATTTCCTAAAACGTGGTGGTGGATGCCGGTGGCTCACGCCTGTAATCCCAGCACTTTGAGAGACCAAGGCAGGAGGACTGCTTGATCCCAGGAGTTCCAGACCATCCTGGGCGACACAGTGAGACCCTGTCTCTACAAAAAAATTAAAAATGAACCTGGTGTGATGGCATACCTGTATTCCTATCTACTCCAAAGGCTGAGGTGGGAGATCACTTGAGCCCAGGAGGTTTAGGCTCCAGTGAGCTATGACCGCACCACTGCACTCCAGCCTCGGCAACAAAGCCAGACCATCTTAATCAACCAATCGATCAATCAATGTAGGCAAGTAAACCACAAGGAATGGATAAATAACCTGAATCTCATGCATCAGAGATGGCCATTATCTACCCCAGGCCTAAAGGGCTCCAAGGGGATTTCCAGAAGTCCAGAACCCAAAAAGAAGAGTGTAGGAAAGGCTACCTGATCACCAAAGTCATCAGCAACTGCATGGCTGGCGGCTGGATGATAAGCATCTCCTGTCAGACTTCCACATGGGCTGAAGCCATTGGGGGGCCAGAGGCCAGGGAGCCCTTTAAGACAGATCAGCCTCCTGGGACACAGAGCAGGGTAGAAAATGGTGGAGACAGGTAGGGGAGCAATTGGAAGACATTCAATATGCATAACTGGCTAAGGTAAGTCTTAGCTAAGCAGAAAGTAAAGTCCATGCTGAATGGTAGGGGTAAGCAAGTGATATGGGTGCAGAGCTGTGAACAGCAGAGCTAACATCTGCAGATATGCAGAGCAAGACACCAAAAGGGATTCCGTCCTCCTGGGCTCAATCTCCCCTAGACCGAGGTCACTCTCTCAGACTGTCTCAGACCGTTGTGGCCGTGGGCTTTCTAGAACTCACTGAGAGCAGAACGTTGCCTTTTATTTTTTTGATGTTCCTCCACAGCACCCAATACAATGTGATTAATTTCCTGGAAGTTAGTTTATCCTGCCCAAGGGGTTAGAAAGGAATGGTTTCTCCACGGCCCTGCTCTATAAACCTGGGCAGGTATGTAGGGCCATGCCCAGCTCTTGGAACTCTAATAGAGCCCAAGAATCCCCAGTTATGCCTTGCCAAGGAGGAACAGGTGGGTTCAGGAGAGGCATATGGCACCCAGGATCCAGGGGTAACACAAAGTACTCTGCAATGGCTTGGGGCTCACAGACAAGGTGCTCTAAGGAGTTTTCAAGAATGTCTGGGTTTTATCTCTTTTCTCTTATCAGAAAAATGCAATAGGTCCAGAGAGCAAGATTACATTTTATGGTTTCTGTACTAGCAGTTGTTTTTCAGCATAACGTGGCCTTGACAGGGAGACCTGAACTTGAAACCTGCGTCTTTTCAACCAAGCAACAGAGCTGCTTTATTTGTATGCATTTTATTGGTGCAATCTAGAAACATAAAGGTAAAATGTACATTACAAAGATTTTTGAGTCTCTAACTATTAATAAGTCAAGTAATTAACTATACGGGGACAATGAAACCTGAGAACAAAAAGAGTGGCCCTCATAGCAGACATCCAAGACCTACATTCATTTCATCAGTTCATTCTACAAATGTCCCTTGAGTGCCTCAGCCTGACCTTGCGAGGGGTTTCACATCAGGCAAGACCATGTGAGTCCCTTTTTCTTTTTTTTTTTTGAGACAGGGTCTCACTCTGGTGCTCAGGCTGGAGTGCAGTGGCAAGGTCATGGTTCGCTGCAACCTCCACCTCCTGGATCCTCCCATCTCAGCCTCCTGAGTAACTGGGACTTCAAGCACATGCCACTACACCCAGCTGATTTTTGTATCTTTTTGGTAGAGACAGGATTTCACCATGTTGCCCAGGCTGGTCTTGAACTCCTGGACTCAAGCAATCTGCCCACCTTGGCCTCTCAAAGTGCTGGGATTACAGGCATGAGCCACCGTGCCCGACCCATATGAGTCTCTTCAGTAAGGAGGGAGAAGTTCCAGAAACATGCCTTTAACAGGTGTGAACAAAAATCTTGCAACATTGGCCATCTAAAAAAGCTGCAACTACATATATATATATATATATATTTTTTTTAAAGGAAAGAATCATTGATTTTCTTATACAGGCAACTCTCTGTTATTTAGAGACCAGAAAAACAACATGTGGACTACGCAGGTCTCTTGCTTTTCACTACGTCCTTCACCGTCCAGCTTGTCCTGACTTGTTATTAGTGTAGCCTCCATATACCTGAGCTTCAAATGATTCAAAAGGAAATTCCAAGCTGACAGCCAGGGAGGAAAACTGATAATGACACAGAGAAAATAAGTGTTTGGTTTTTACCCAGCAGGAGGAATTTTGTTTCCCAGATTATATTTACCCTAAAAAGATGTCTTCGCAGCAGAAGTCTGGGCAGCATGTGTAACTCATCCTTCCCGCTCTCAGTGCACCAAGTCAGGGCAGGTATTTATGTCTGGTGGAGCACAAACTGCCTTTAAGTCCAGAAAAGCAGGGATCTGGGAGGAGCAAGTTAAGCGAGGCATCGAAGAAGGTGGGAGACGGATCAGTGGTAAAAGTTCTGATATTCTATACTCGGAAATATAGACAGTGACTCAGAAATTTTGCTGTTCATCTATGTGTCCTAATATGAGACTGTGCCTGACGGGAATATTAATTTTTCTCTCCCCTGAGGTAAGCTCCACCTAAGAACTTTGGCTACAGTTCCTTCTCTTCCCCCAAGTGAGACCCGCCCTGATGGCTGAGGCTGCCATCCTCCTCCTGAGCACTTCCTGTCCACTTAGGGCCAGCCTGCAGTCTTTTTTTTTTTTTTTTTTTCCAATTTAAAAATATACACAGAGACGAGGTCTCAACATCTTGCCCAGACTAGTCTGGAACTCCTGGGCTCAAGTGATCCTCTGGTCTCAACCCCCTAAAGTGCTAGGATTATAGGTGTGAGCCACCATGCCTGGCCTACAGTCATTTTTTAACCTACAATATCTCTCTAGCTCTATAGCTATATCAATGTTGAGAAAAGAAAACTCACTCATAGCAGGTATGCAAGGTGTGCAAAACCAGGACAGAAAAACACCAGCACTGGACAGCAGTCCCCGGCTCCCCACAGCTCATGCCCAGGCGGTAGGTGCTTATCATCTTCAATTTCCTGGAACTTATGTTACCAAAAAAAATGTATCTTTTGTATCTTTTTGGTAGAGACAATCAGTAGCTTGTTTTTGTTTTTAATTTTTCAGGCTCTCACGAAATCTGAGTAGCTTGTTGTTTTAATGTAAATTCTTGGTAAACAATTTAGGAATGCCTTTTCTTTTTTTCCTTAAAAACCCACTCAAAGCCGGGCACAGTGGCTCAAGCCTGTAATCCCAGCACTTTGGGAGGCCGAGGCGGGTGGATCACGAGGTCAAGAGATCGAGACCATCCTGGTCAACATGGTGAAACCCCGTCTCTACTAAAAATACAAAACATTATCTGGGCATGGTGGCACGTGCCTGTAATCCCAGCTACTCAGGAGGTTGAGGCAGGAGAATTGCCTGAACCCAGGAGGCAGAGGTTGCGGTGAGCCGAGATCGCGCCATTGCACTCCAGCCTGGGTAACAAGAGTGAAACTCCGTCTCAAAAACAAACAAAAAAAAACCCACTCAGGGGCCAGGGTGGTGGCTCGAGCCTATAATCCCAATACTTTGGGAGTCAGAGGCGGGAGGATCATTTGATGTTAGGTGTTCAAGACCAGCCTGGCCAACACAGTGAAACCCCCATCTCTACTGAAAATACAAAAATTAGCTGGGGGTGTGGCATACGCCTGTAATCCCAGTTACTCAAGAGGCTGAGGCAGGAGAATCTCTTGAACCTAGGAGGTGGAGGTTGCAGTGATCAGAGATCACGCCACTGCACTCCAGCCTGGGTGACAGAGCAAGATTCTGTCTCAAAAAACAAAAACAAAATACCCACTTATAACTGATGTCAATCAGAGTGTATGGTCAGGGCAACTGGAATGGATGCTCCCAGGTGGCCATCCTCCAAGCTTTGGGCTTGAATCAACTCTATACATCACATCATTTTCTGAATCTAGTTATTTAAGGTTGACAGTGTCTTATCTTCCCAACCAGATCTAAATTCTTAAAGGCAGAGCTTGTTTTGCAGGATTTTCACAGCCTCCCAGTGCCCATCTCTGCGTAGCTCTAGTAGAAATTACTATTCTACACTCATTTATCACTGCTTCTCTTTATTCCTCTGGTCAGGAATTAGAGGCAGAGCAGGTAGGCATTATGGGAGTGGTTCTGAGATCCCAAAAGCCTCTCCTCACCCTTAGAATAGTAACAGCTATTCAAATTAAAGCCCTAGAAGCTTGAGTTGAAAGCAGGAGGATACTTCAAAGCATTATTGCCCATTTATGCTTTGCTAACTGTCCTGCTGAAGGAATGTCACCTGGGCCTGGCACATGTACAGTTGTCTGGAGAGGAGTTGGACAATTCTCGGGATGTGGTATGAGATCTGGAGGGGAGCCTCTGCGAGGATCTTGAGAGCTGGGAGGCTGAGGATGCTGTGTGCCTGAAAGACTGGGTATGGAGCAGAGGGGAACAGAAAATGCCAGAAGAGGGATGGAGGACCAGGTACGTGCAGCTCACCAAGCAGGGGGTCAGGGCTATTCAAATCAGCCCTAAAGCAAACGTATAAAAAGCCGTTAGGCTCCTGAAGCTAAGTCTCAATATGTAGTGAAAAATAATGTTTTCTTTCTTTTTTCTTTTTTTTTTTATTTTCTCAACTGTGCAGCACTAAATGTTTTTTCTTATGAACATAGAGATGCAAATACAGAATAGATTTTAGAGCTGAAGAGAGTCTTTAAAACCTAATCTAGGCCCAGCTCAGCAGCTTATGCCTATAATCCCAGCAATGTGGGAGGCCAAGGTGGGCAGATCACCTGAGGTCAGGAGTTCAAGACCAGCCTGGCTAACATGGCAAAACCTGGTCTCTACAAAAATAAAAATAAAATAAAAAAATAATAAAAGAAAGAAAGAAAGAAAAGAAAAATTAGCTGGGCATGATGGTGAGTGCCTGTAATCCCAGCTACTCAGGAAGCTGAGGCAGGAGAATCTTTTTAACCCAGGAGGAGAGTGTGCCATGAGCCAAGATCGCACCATTGCACCAACAGAGCAAGACTCTTAAAAAAAAAAAAAAAAAAAAAAAAAAAAAAAACTAATGTAACCCTTTTAAAGACACAGAAATCCAAGAATCCAAGATTCCAAAGTAAAGGGCCCCCACCAGTGTTACGAAATAGGTCATGTGGGCAGCAGAGAAACTACGTGTTCTACAGATCATGTTCCACATTTGAGACATTTAATCAGAAGTAAGAATTTTGACTAAGAACCAAAAAGGTTGAAATAAAAATTTTTGATAAAAATTTCAGGAATAAACAGCAGTATTTATTTAAAGAATATTACATTGCTCATTAATTTAAAAAAATTAACCTCAAGTACTAGTTAAACATTTACTTTATATCCTTATCTATTTAGGTACTGAGAAGATCAGTGTGTTTTGCAATGATTTTTTTGTATTGATTCCATGATGGCAAACTGAGTGCCAAAGCTTAGATAACTTTGATTACTTTTCTTTTCTTTTTTTTTTCCCGAGACAGAGTCTTGCTCTGAGGCCCAGGCTGGAGTGCAGTGGCGCAATCTTGGCTCACTGCCTCTAAAAAAATATACTGTACAGACATTTTTAGAGACGCTGTCTCAAAGAAAAAAAATCTTACTCTTCCTCCTGTGTTCAAGCAAATCTCCTGCCTTGGCCTCTTGAGTAGCTGGGATTACAAGCGAAAACCACCATGCCTGGCTCTTTTTTTTTTTTTTTTTTTTTTTTAGTAGAGATGCAGTTTCACCATGTTGGCCAGCCTGGTCTCGAACTGCTGACCTTGTGATCCACCCGCCTCGGCTCCCAAAGTGCTGGGATTACAGGATTACAGGCATGAGCCACCATGCCCAGCTTGATTACTTTTCTTTTGTTGTTGTTTTTGAGACAGTGTCTCACTGTGTCACCCAGATTGGAGTGCAATGGTGTGATCACAGCTCACCACAACCTCTGCTTCCCATGCTCAAGCGATTCACCTGCCTCAGCCTCCTGAGTAAATGGGATTACAGGTGTGGGCCACCACACCTGACTAATTATTTTTGTATTTTTAGTAGAGATGGGTTTTCACCATGTTGGCCAGGCTGGTCTTGAACTCTTGACATCAAATGATCCACCTGCCTCAATCTCCCAAAGTGCTGGGATTACAGGTGTGAGCCACTGCACCCAGCACTTTTCTTTTGAGGACATTAATTCTGACTCTTTGAAGTTAGACTATAATAAAAACAAACCAGAAAAGAAAAATTTCCAGGGTTTATTGCTGAGATTATTATTATTATTATTTTTTAAAGACGGGTTTCACCATGTTGGTCAGACTGGTCTTGAACTCCTGACCTCAGGTGATCCGCCCACCTTGGCTTCCAAAGTGCTTGGATTACAGGCGTGAACCACCACGCCCAGCCTCCTGAGATTATTGACCTAAATAAATGAAGCTTTTAATTCTTTGAATTCCAAAGCTAAATGCTATGAAATAAATATATTAATAGAATGGGAATTGCAAATCATTTCATCTTTGCTGAAAACATTTAATGTTTTTTGCACAGAATTTTCCAGAGGGTTTCACTGTTTTGGAAAATCGAGTTCACCAAAAGCAATGCTCATCCTGGTATTTGGGTCATCAATATACTCTGCTTTCGTGGCTGCCACATCTGTAATAGTGGAATAGGAAGCTGGGCACGGTGGCCCACGCCTGTAATCCCAGCACTTTGGGAGGCCAAGGCAGGTGGATCATTTGAGATCAGGAGTTCAAAACTAGCCTGGCCAACATAGTGAAACCCGGTCTTTACTAAAAATACAAAAATTAGCCTCCCGAGTAGCTGGAATTTCAGGAACACACCACTGCGTCCAGCTGATTTTTGTATTTTTAGGGTTTTCACCATGTTGGACAGGCTGGTCTCGAACTCCTGACCTCAAATGATCTGCCCACCTTGGCCTTCTGTGCTAGGATTACAGAGGTGAGCCACCACACCCAGATTATACCTACCCTAGTAGCCGAGATTACAGGTGTGAGTCACCATGCCTGGCCTCTCCCCATTTGTAATTCAATTTTGAACTGTTTCTGCAATGCTCCTAACTTGCAAAGGGCAGTGCACAGCCCTTTGATTCCAAAGAAAATCAAAGCAATTAAATACATTTCAGCCCTGGCCCTCGGAGGCACATGCTGGTGTCAGTCTTGACTGTGGCTGATGCTCTAAGAAACATGTTTAGCCAGGCCCCGGCGCACCCAGTGTTTGTACCATAGAGTGCTTCAGAGAGCAGGCTTTGGATTGAGGCAATCCCCAGTCAAATCTTGACTCTATCCATAGTTACCTGGGTAACCTGAGACCCCAAGCCTCACTTACCCCATGGTATAAAGGGGTTGTTCTGAGGATCACCGACACATGTGACTCTTCTCCAGCTACTTCTTTTTTTTTTTTGAGTGGGAGTTTTGCTCTTCTTGCCCAGGTTGGAGTGCAATGGCTAGAACTTGGCTCACTGCAACCTCCACCTCCTGGATTCAAGTGATTCTCCTGTCTCAGCATCCTGAGTAGCTGGGATAACAGGCAGTGCCACCACACCCAGCTAATTTTGTGTTTTTAGTAGAGTCGGGGGTTTTTCCATGTTGGTCAAGCTGATCTCGAACTCCCAACCTCAGGTGATCTGCCCACCTCGGCCTCCCAAGGTGCTGGGATTACAAGCGTAAGCCACTGCACCCATCCTTCTCCAGCTAATTCTAAGCCACCCCGCCTCTCGATACATGGTGGTGTAATTATCTTTATTTACAACGACAAGTAAAGGCCCTTGTCCAAGTCCTCTACCTTTGAATCTTCCCTCTTCTACAGAGATTCTTACTGAAATCTAAAGAAATCATGTCCACATACTTAGAAAGCTTTTTTTTTTTTTTTGAGACGGAGTCTCTATCTGTCGCCCAGGCTGGAGTGCAGTGATACAATCTCGGCTCAGTGCAACCTCTGCCTCCTGGGTTCAAGCAATTCTCCTGCCTCAGCCTCCTGAGTAGCTGGGATTACAGGTGCTTGAGCCACCACGTCGGGCTAATTTTTGTATTTTTAGTAGAGATGGGGTTTCACTATGTTGATCAGGCTGTTCTTGATCTCCTGACCTCGTGATCCTCCTGCCTTAGTCTCCCAAAGTGCTGGGGTTATAGGCATGAGCCACTGAGTCCAACCTACCTTAAAAAAAAAAAAAAAAAAAAAAAGAGGATGTGTTCCTTTTTTCTCTTTTTTCTATTGCCCAGGCTGGAGTGCAGTGGCGTGATCTCTGCTCACTGCAACTTCCACCTCCTGGGTTCAAGAGATTCTCCTGCCTCAGCCTCCTGAGTAACTGGGATTACAGGTATGCATCACCACACCAAGGTAATTTTTGTAGTATTTTAAGTAGAGACAGGGGTTTCACTGCATTGGCCAGGCTGGTCTGAAACACCTGACTTCAAGCGATCCGCCCACCTCGACTTCCCAAAGTGCTGGGATTACAGGCTGGAGCCACCGCACCCCGCCAACCTTATCATTTTAAATGTACATTTTACTTTCTAATGTAGATCATCTATTAGCACTGTGTATGTAAACATATACACATAGTTTAGATAAATTCCTATATTGGGGATGATGCAGGTCACTATTTTCTTATTCTGAATGATATGGGATCAAAAAAGCTGATATGGGCCAGGCATGGTGGCTCATGTAAGTAATCCCAGCACTTTGGGATGGCGAGGTGGACCAATCACCAGAGGTCAGGAGTTCAAGACCAGCCTGGCCAACATGGTGAAACCCTGTCTCTACTAAAAATACAAAAATTAGCTAGGTGTGGTGGTGCACACCTGCAGTCCCAGCTACTCAGGATACTGAGTCAGGAGAATTGCTTGAACCCAGAAGGCAAAAGCTACAGTGAGCTGAGATTGTGCCACTGCACTTCAGCCTGGGCAACAAAGTGAGACTTTGTCTCAAAAGAAAAAGAAAAGCTAATATGGACTCAAGTGCCCATCAATGGATGAATAGATAAGGAAAATGCAGTACATATACACATGATAGGATACTCTTCAGCCATAAAAAGAAATGAGGGCCAGGTGTGGTGGCTCACGCCTGTAATCCTAGAATTTTAGGAGGCCAAGGCAGGCAGATCGCCTGAGGTCAGGAGTTCAAGACCAGCCCGAGCAACATGGAGAAACCCCGTCTCTCCTAAAATACAAAATTAGCCGGGCATGGTGGCTCAAGCCTGTGATCCCAGCTACTCGGGAGGCTGAGGCCAGAGAATCACTTGAACCCAGGAGGCGGAGGTTTCGGTGAGCCACTGCATTTCAGCCTGGGCAACAAGAGCAAATCTCCATCTCAAAAAAATAAATAAATGAATGAAATTCTATCCTTTGTTCCAACATGGTTGGAATCAGAGGTTATTATGTTAAATGAAATAAACCAGACACGGAAAGACAAATAGTGCCTATTTTTACTCATATGTAGGAGTTTAAAAAACTGATCTTGCCGGGCGTGGTGGCTCACACCTGTAATCCAAGCACTTTGGAGGCCAAGGCGGGAGGATCACCTGAGGTCAGGAGTTCAAGACCAGCCTGACCAACGAGGTGAAACTCAATCTTTATTTAAAAAAAAAAAAAAAAAAAAAAAACTGATCTCATGGAGGTAGACAGTAAAATGGTAGTTACGAGATGCTGGGAAGGTGGGGAGGGGTGAAGAGAGGTTTGGGGACTGGGTACAAAAATACAGTTAGGAGCTGGGTACAGTGGCTCACTCCTGTAATTCCAGCAATTTGGGAGGCCAAGGTGAGAAGATGGCTTCAGCCCCGGAGTTCAAGACCAGCCTGGGCAACATGGTGAAACCCTGTCTCTACAAAAATAAAAAAAAATACAAAAAAATTAGCTGGGCATGGTACTGTGTGCCTGTAATCCCAGCTACGCTGGAGGCTGAAATGGGAGGATCGCTCGAGCCTGGGAGGTCGAGGCTGCGGTGAGCTGTGATTATGACTACGGCACTGCATTCCGCTCTGGGTAACAGAAGGAGACCCTGTCTTAAAAACAACAAGAAAAAAACGCACAAAACGACCCCAAATAAATATAGTTAGACAGAAGGAATAAGTTCTAGTATTTGATATAGCACAGTAGGGTGACTCTAGTTCACAACAATCTATTGTATAGTGCAAACTAGCTAGAAGAGAAGATGTGAAATGTTTCTAGTACAAAGAAACGATAAATGTTTGAGTCGCTCGATGTCCCAGGTACCCTGATTCGACCATTACATGTTGTAGGCATGTATCAAAACATTACATGTACCATGTAGATATGTACAGTTATTATGCATCAATTTAGAACAATTGTTTTAAGCTGAAAGTCCACTGGATTAGATATGTGGCAGGAATGGAGGGCAGGGACCAGGCTTTCTTGCTCACCATTGCACCCCCAGGCCTAGCACAGTGCCTACACGGCAAACCAAGAGGGTTTTGTGGCTGTTTATAGCCTTGAAAATTAGTACCTGCATCAAAAGCCAGCATGCTTCTGCCAGGGTGATTGCTAAATATTTCATCTTCTCAAGACGGGGATAAGGCAAAACATCCCATATTTGTCCTGCAAGGGAGTTACTCAAACATAGTGTTTTCATCTTCTAGAGTTGAAAGAGAAATTCGAGGCCGGGCGCGGTGGCTCACGCCTGTAATCCCAGCCCTTTGGAAAGCCAAGGAGGGTGGATCATCTGAGGTCATGAGTTTGAGACTAGCCTGACCAACATGGCAAAACCCCATCTGTATTAAAAATACAAAAATTAGGCCAGGCATGGTGGCTCACGCCTGTAATCCCAGCACTTTGGAAAGCCAAGGAGGGTGGATCATCTGAGGTCATGAGTTTGAGACTAGCCTGACCAACATGGCAAAACCCCATCTCTATTAAAAATACAAAAATTAGGCCAGGCATGGTGGCTCACGCCTGTAATCCCAGCACTTTGGGAGGCTGAGGTGGAAGGATCACCTGAGGTCAGGAGTTCGAGACCAGGCTGGCTAAAATGGTGAAACCCCATCTCTACTAAAGAGACACAAAAAATTAGCCGGGTGTGGTGACGCATGCCCATAGTCCTAGCTACTCAGGAGGCTGAAGCAGGAGAATTGCCAGAACCTGGGAGACGGAGATTGCAGTGAGCCAAGATCACACCACTGCACTCCAGCCGGTGTGAAGGAGAGAGACTCGGTCTCAAAAAAAAAAAAAAAAAATTAGCTGCACAAGGTGGTGTACACCTCTAGTCCCAGCTACTCGGGAGGCTGAGGCAAGAGAATCGCTTGAATCCAGGAGGTGGAGGTTGCAGTGAGCTGTGATTGTCCCACTGCACTTTAGCCTGGGTGGCAGAGAGAGACCCTGTCTCAAAATAATAATAATAAAGAAATAAAAGACCGGGCATGGTGGCTCACACCTGTAATCCCAGCACTTTGGGAGGCTGAGGTGGGTGCATCACCTGAGATCAAGGGTTCGAGACCAGCCTGGCCAACAGGGTGAAACTCCATCTGTACTAAAAATATATGGGCCGGGCGCGGTGGCTCAAGCCTGTAATCCCAGCACTTTGGGAGGCTGAGGTGGGTGGATCACGAGGTCAAGAGATCGAGACCATCCTGGTCAACATGGTGAAACCCCGTCTCTACTAAAAATACAAAAAAAAATTAGCTGGGCATGGTGGCGCGTGCCTGTAATCCCAGCTAATTTTTTTTTGTATTTTTAGTAGAGACGGGGTTTCACCATGGCGCGATCTCGGCTCACCGAGATCGCGCCATTGCACTCCAGCCTGGGTAACATGAGTGAAACTCCGTCTCAAAAAAAAAAAAAAATAAAAATGTAAAAATTAGCCAGGCATGGTAATTCGTACCTGTAATGCCAGCTACTTGGGAGGCTGAGGCAGGAGAATCACTTGAACCCAGGAGGCTGGAGTGCCACTGCCCTCTAGCCTGGGCTACACAGTAAGATTTCATCTAAAAAAAAAAAAATTGAAATCAGCATGGATCCTGTTACATAGGTTTGTACTCCATAAGCACATGGAATCTCACTACCTGGAAGACAGTGATATACAGATCGCCGAAACGCAGTGAAGGTGGTTATAATTCAACTTATTTTAGAAAACCATGATGGAAGCTAATGGCTTAATAAGTGAAAAGCACCAGTTATGGTTCATCTGAGGAAAAAAGTAACTCTGGTACTTTAAAATTGCTTTGGTAAGTAATACCATTGACTTCTTTGTGAGTAATATTTTGCCACACTCTGGGAGGTATAAATGTCTAGCAAGGCTGGATGTGGTGGCCCACGCCTGTAATCCCAGCACTTTGGAAGGCTGAGGCAGGTGGATCATGAGGTCAGGAGTTCAAGACCAGCCTGGCCAAGATGGTGAAACCCCGTTCTCTACTAAAAATACAAACATTAGTCGGGCCTGGTGGCAGGTGCCTGTAATCACAGCTACTCAAGAGGCTGAGGCAGAGAATTGCTTGAACCCGGGAGGCGGAGGTTGCAGTGAGCTGAGATTGCGCCACTGCACTCAAGCCTGGGCACAGAGTTAGACTCGTCTCAAAAAAAAAAAAAAAAAAAAAAAAGGAGAGAGAGAGAGAAAGAAAGAAAGAAAAAAAAGTCTGGGAAGACTTTTCTTTAAAAAAAAAATTACATTATTTATTTATTTAATTTTGAGATGGAGTCTTATTCTGTCATCCAGGCTAAAGTGCAGTGGCACCATCTCGGCTCACTGCAACCTCCGCCTCCTGGGTTCAAGTGATTCTCCTGCCTCTGCCTCCCAAGTAGGTGTAACTACAGGTGTGTGCCACCACACTTGGCTAATTTTTTATTTTTAGTAGAGATGAGGTTTCTCCATGTTGGTCAGGCCGGTCCTGAACTTCCAACCTCAAGTGATCCACCCGCCTAGGCCTCCCAAAGTGCTGAGATTGCAGGCATGAGCCATGGTTTTACTTTTATTTATTTTTATTTTTTATTTTTTGAGACAAAATCTTGCTCTGTTGCCCAAGTTGGAGTGCAGTGGTGTGATCTCGGCTCACTGCAACCTCCATCTCTTGGGTTCAAGCAATTCTCTGCTTTAGCCTCCTGAGTAGCTGAGGTTATAGGCATGTGCCACCACTCCAGGTTAATTTTTTTTTTTTTTTTTTTTTGTATTTTTAGTTGAGTTGAGTTTTCACCATGTTAGGCTGGTCTCGAACTCCTGACCTCATGATCCACCCACCTTGGCCTCCTGAAGTGCTAGGATTACAGGCATGAGCCACCACGCCTAGGCTGGTTTTAATTTTTAAAAAAAGAAAAAGAAAAAGAAAATCACAAGTATTCACCAATATATGAAGAAAACTGCAACCCTCACACATTGCTGGTGGAAAGGTAAAATGGTACAACCACTGTGGAAAATGATTTGGCTGGTCCTCTACAAGCTAACACAGAATTATCATGTGATCCGACATTTCCAGTCCTAGGTATATGCCCCAAATAATTGAACATAGGTGTTCAAATAAAAACTTTACAGAAATAGTCATAGCAACACTATTCTCAACAACTAAAACATGGAAACAATACAAATGTCCACCAACCAATGAATGAATAAACAAAATGTGCTCTGTCGGTACAATGAAGTATTAGTCATAAAAAGGAATGACACCCTGATAGGTGCTACGACATGAACGAACCTGGAAAACATTATGCTCAGTAAAAGAAGCCAGATATGAAAGGACATGTATTCTATAATTCCTTTTCTATGAAATATCCAAAATAAAGTTAATCCATTACAAATCAAGGGCAGGGCCATGCACAGTGACGCGTGCCTGTAATCCCAGCACTTTGGAAGACCGAAGTGGGGGAATTTCTTGAGCCCAGGAGTTAAGGACCAGCCTGGGCAACATAGTGAGACCTTGTCTCTACAAATAATATTAATAAATAGCCAGAGTATTAGCGCATGCCTGTAGACCCAGCTACTTAGCAGGCTGAGATGGAAGGATCATTTAAGCCCAGGAGACTGAGGCTGCAGTGAGCCATGATAGGGCTTCTACAATCACCCTGGGAGACACAGTCTCAAAAATAAATAAACAGATGTAAAAACAAAAATATTCTTTGGTTTTTTATTTAAGTATTAATTCTTTTTTTTTTTTTTTTTTTCCCTGAGACAGTCTCACTCTCTTGCCCAGGCTGGAGTACAGCTATGTAATCCAAAAAGGAGAACTTCAAAGAACCAGGTGCAGTCATGTGCACCTGTAGTCCCAATTACTTGGGAGGCTGAGGTGGGATGCTTACTTCAGTCCAGGAGTTCAAGACCTCCGTGCACTATGGTTGTGCCCCTGCACTCCAGCCTGGTCAACACAGTGAGATCTCATCTCTCAAAAAAAAAAAAAAAAAAAAATAGGTGGGGAGTGATGGCTTACGCCTGTAATCCCAACACTTTGGGAGGCCAAGGGTGGATCACCTGAGGTCGGGAGTTCGAGGCCAGCCTTACCAACATGGAGAAACCCCGTCTCTACTAAAAATACAAATTAGCCGGGCGTGGTGGCGCATGCCTGTAATCCCAGCTTCTCAGGAGGCTGAGGCAGGAGAATTGCTTGAACCCAGGAGGCGGAGGTTATCTTGATCTCGGCTCACTCCAACCTCTGCCTCCTAGGTTCGATTCTCCTGCCACAGCCTCCTGAGTAGCTGGGGCTACAGGCACACGTCACCACGTCTGGCTACTTTTTTTTTTATTAGTAGAGATGGGTTTTCACCATATAGTCAGGATGGCCTCGATTTCCTGACTTTGTGATCGCTCGTCTCATCTTCCTAAAACGCTGGGATTACAGGCGTGAGCCACAGCGTCCAGTCAAAAAATTAGCCAGGTGTGGTGGTGGGTCCCTGTAGTGTGTGGGCTGAAGTGGGAGAATTGCTTGAGCCTGGGAGGTTCAGACCAGCCTGGGTAACCAGACCCTGTTTCTACAAAAAATAAAAAAGCCAAGCATGGTAACATGTGCCTGGGGTCCCTGCTACTCAGGAGGCTGAGCTGGGAGGATCACTTGAGCCTGGGAAGTTGAGGCTACAGTGAGCCATGATTGTGCCACTGGACTCCAGCCTGGGCAATAGAGCAAGACCCTGTGTCAAAGGGAAAAACAAAGTTATTTCTATAAAGATAAGCACACTGAATTAGTTTCTGCCCATAAATTGGATTGGGGTTCTCTCAAGGTAAGAAATGCTCTCCAGTCACTCCTATAAATACAGCTCCTTGGCTATGTGGTTTCGAAAACGGTAATATTTAACATCAGAAATCTGTGACCAGCAGATGCCCCAAGTCTGAAAAGTTACCTACCAGGCTGTTTTGGGGTATTAAGAACTTGTAAGGTTAAGGCTAAGAAGTTAATGTCCTAAAAATCTGGTAAGTTGGTGTTGATGTAACTCAAATACTGTGAAGATGCTTTGTTTTGCTAAGAAAATGGCTCGAAATATGTCTGTGTATACCGCCTGCAAATGCAGCTGCTTTGGGTATATCTATGAGTCTGAAATGGCAGAAGAAAGGAGTGTTAGTGTAGAAATATTCCCTATTTGGGAGTTTATGCAAAACTAAAGGAAGCATATTCCATAGCTAGTGAGGAGAAGGGAGAGATACATGTATACATCCTCTGATAATTATAAAATTATTTTAAAGCTTTGTTAATAGAGAACAAGGATAATCAAACAAATAAAAATGAATTTATTACAAAAAGAATTTATTAGACAAACACATGGGTAGATTGAGTCTATGGATTTGGTTGGAAAGCAACTGGACCTTTTAAAGCAGCAGACATCCAAAATCACATGCTTCAAGCATTACTCTGCAACGATCTGGAAGGGTCAGGAATTACGGCACCCTGCTAGGCCAGGAACAGATCAGCCTCCCACCTCCCTCCCATTTCCCTCTCTTCTACTGAAGTCTATGATTCTGGTACCTGAGAAGACTGGAATGAATGCTTCCCACTTATTACAGAAATTCAGCTTCTTTATTACAGAGGAATTGTCACATTTGAATTGCCTGTTTAATATGGAATTTTGCTTTTGAGAAACCAACAAATAGTTATTAAAGGAGTGTTTACCAAAGCATAAGGTGAGTAATATCTAGTATAGTAACTGCATTTTTAATCTCATCTGGCACCAACTGTCTTTTCGAAAGTTACAATGTGTCATTTGGAGGACATTCATCTTTAGAAGGAAAAGAGCCTAATTAGTGGATATTAAGTAATTAAATAATATATACTATCAAATCCTATGAGAGTCACATGAACATGAGGTCTTCATTTAATTTAGGAGAAAATGGGAATATTTTCTATCATTCCTGATAAAAGAACTAGATATTTCAAGATTATAGTAATGGAATGGGTCATAACACCAAACAGTGTGCTTTACTTTGAAGCCATTGATCATTAAACTTAATTGCTAATAGCACAGGCTACCAAGAAGTAGCAAGAAATTTGGTATCCACATAGATCTCAGCTGGCCTCAAGTAATCAAAAGTGACAATGAAACACACATGACAAACTGCGGATGTCTGGGTTTCCGCGATGTGGGCTACAAGATTATATTACGTAGAAAACTAAAGGAAGCATATTCCAAGCAAAACTGGCAAGGGAATTTCACAGAACTAATTTTTTAAGGGATGTCATAAAAGCAGCAGTTAAAATGCATGTCCACGTATTAAGTTCCTGGAGGTGAATCCATTACGAACAGGACAGCGTTTCACAGCCAAGTATTGCTTTCACTGGCCCTTACAGTCTCAGCTTGTTCACCTCCTTGTTCACCACGGAGAGTCTGTTTGTTAACAAGAATTGTTTTCAAGTCAGAATCCTAGATGAAGATCTAAAAATGTTGAGTTTGTGCTTTTAAAAAACAGTCCAACTGTCCACATGTAGTAGCAGTGTGTGCTGCTGGTGGAGCTAGCTCTCCCTGGCTCAGTATTGGAAGCCCTGGAAACCCTATGACAGGCAGATGAGCCAGGACTGAAGTTTTAAAGTATCAACTTCTGCAAATCAAAGTAGGCAGCCTCATGCATAGACCTCGTGATATTAGTTGAGCCATCGCTGCTTTCAGTATCATTTCTATGCCTTTAGGGCCACTGTGTGGTTTGGTCCAAGCTGTTCTCAAAGCTTGCAGTGCAACAGACCTGTCTATTTCAGCAGGTTAGTCTAGCTACAAAGTGGAGTCACCTTTCCTACCAGAAACTTCTGGCCTACTCAGAAAACCAAGGTACCCCCTCTCTCAGGAACAACCTGGGGAGGTTATTTGGAACAAGTATTGCGCTCCAGACCGAATCTTGAGTAAAGATCTAGAGATATGGAGTTGTATGGTTTTTTGTTTGTTTGTTTGTTTGTTTTAAAGAGACGGGGTTTCACCATGATGGTCAGGCTGGTTTTTGAACTCCTGACCTCAAGCAATCCACCCGCCTCGGCCTCCCAAAGTGCTGGGATTACAGGCGTGAGCCACCATGCCCGGCCAAGTTGTATGCATTTTAAAAATAGTCTGTTTCAGAGCGGCCCATGTGTGCTCCAGGACCAAGCTCTCCCCAGCCTTGTTCAGGATTTGGAAGAAGTCTCTGGGTATGGGCTGAACTACCACACATGAGGAAGGGAAGCCACCAGCTGTGAACAGAGACTGCTCCTCACCCTCGGGTGAGGCAGCACCGTTGAAGCTTCCATCCTAGCTGCCAGCAGCTGGCGGCCAAGGCGTCGCTGCTCCCGGTGTTTCCCTCCCGTAATCTTTGTTAGTTAGCCCCGAACTGAACCTCCATCCAGACCTTCAAAACATAGCCCCTGAACTGAATTAAACCTGACCCAAAGTGAACAGCAAGGTCCAGAAACGGCAAGGTTTGAGGTCAGTCTCGGTCCCCGAGTCTTCGGGGGCGGATCCCTGACCCCTTGGTTGCCCGCCAGCATCGCGGGTGCACGCGGCGGGCAGGGGTGTGGCGTCTCCGGCTGCTGACAGGGAAGGAGCGTGCTGACACCTGCGCACTGGCACCTAGGTGGAGGAGCCGAGGGCACACGACGATGCCAATGATGGGCCGGAGGCTCCGGATTCATAGGTGCGGGGCGTAGAAGGGGGTCAGGTAGGAAGGCCCGAGGAACTGCGCGAAAGGGCTCCCGGGGGTGGCGGCCGTCAGCGGGAAGGAGGCGGCGGCCGGGAAGAGGACGTTGGCCGTGGAGTAGGAGGGAAAAGTCTGGAAGGGCAGAGTCCCAGTGCCGGGAGGGCCGGGACTGCCCCCTGCGCCGCCACCGCCGCCCCCCGCTGCAGCCCCTGGCTGGGGCGCACTACCCCCCATCTGCGCCGCGCCGTCGGCGCCCGGGTTCTGCTTCTTCCACTTGGTCCTGCGATTCTGGAACCAGATTTTGACCTGCGTCTCGGTGAGGCTGAGCGACAGCGCGAGGTTCAGGCGCTCGCATACGGACAGGTAGCGCGTGGCCCGGAACTTGTTCTCTAAGGCCACCAGCTGCTCGTAGGTGAAGGCTGTGCGCGCGCGCCGCGGCTTGGCGCAGTTGGACTCCACGCGCCGGCGCCGGGGCCGCGGGGAACCGGGGGAACCCGGAGACCCGGCAGGGCGGCCCCCGCCTTCCTCGCAGGGCTCCCCAGACGCCAACGCCGCCGCCGGGGCGTCAGGTGAGCGCGCCAGGCCCGGCAGCAGGCGCGCAGCCCGCTCGCGCCGCCGCGGCCTCCCCGGATCCTCCGCATCCTCCTCCTCTTCCGCCTCGGAACCCTCCAGGGGGGACGCCCGGCCGGCGCCTCGGCCAGCAGCATCTAGGGGAGAAGGGGGCGGTGAACAGAAGCCTCTTGGGGTCCTCAAACCTCCTCCCCGTCCTCCCCAGAGCAAGCGGCTGTCCCCTCAAGCCAACTCCCGGTGCCGTTGCTGTTCCCACGTCTCGCTTCCCTCAGGCCCGACTGCACATCCTCGCCAGCAGTTTTAGGGGAATCATGTCTTCTTGCCCTTTACAAATCTGCCATCAAGTACGGGTCCAAGAAATGTTTGCTGAATGAATGAATTGACACCCCGCATTAAAAATAATAGTGACCTTATTGAGTAACCATATTGGGGGTTAGGATCATTGTATTAAGACATCTAGATATCAAACGCCTTTAGGGCTGTGCCTCCCCAGACCCTAGAAGCCTATTTTGGTCTAGGGCTCCTAGCAATTAAAAAAGAAGTTATTAAGCTCTCTGCCCTCCCCCGCCCCCGCTTTAAAGTGAAATTCCCCCTTTCCCATCTTCTCTCTCCCGCCGTGTTAATAGAGTTTCAGATTTGTGCGGGGCCGGATCGATAGATGTCATCTATTAAAGGTAAGTTTTAATCGAACAATATTAGGATCAGACAGGGAAAGGGGTTTGAAGTCGGTACCTGCAAGCTGCGGGCAGGAGATATGCAGGCACCAGTAATAGAATATCGATCACGAGGGTGGGGGAAGGGAGCGCGGCCCCTCGGAGAGAAGATCCGAACAATTACCAGGCGGCCGGCCGGGGCCTAAGTGCCGCCGCCAGAGGCGCCTGGGGCCCCAGGAAATCATCGCCAAACTTGGGGAGGGGAACTGGGGGCTGCGCGGCATCCAGCCTCCCGGGAGACCTGAGCCTCTGCCCCTCCAGGGAGCCGCCTTTCCCGGTCTTATCCCAAGCCCCACCCAGCAGGACTCCTGCTGTCTTTCGTCCTTCCTTCCAGCCACAAACTTTCCTGACCCCTCCATCAGGTGTCCGCCAGCTTAGGGAGTAAGTCAAAGGGTTTTGAGGAAAAAGTACCAAAAGCTTCCCAACACCCCATCAGAGCCCCGCCCCCAGCCCGGGTCAACAGTTGGGTCTGGGGAGCCTGAGCGCGTGGGGCAGCCCAGCCTCGCAGGCGTCTCCGGGTGGTTTGAAGTAGGCGCCTGACCTCGCTACTCACCAGGACCCCTGGCGCAAGCCTTAGCCTCAGCTCCCCCATCCATAAAATGGGGGTGATGTGAATGATGCTGTCCATTTCTCAGGTTCCGAAATTTTCATCACCTTTATCCCAACCCTTAGCCCAGGTCCTAGCACGTGGCAAGCGAATTAAATGCCCGATAAATGAGTAAGCCTGGCAAGGTAGGCGCCGGGTCAGTGAAGTTTCCGCCGCGAGCGTCAGAGCTGTGGTGCGGGTAAGCTTGGCGGGTGAGCAGGGATGCGGCAAATCCCTGCCCCGGAATTCGGGGAGCCTCCTCTCTGCATCTCTCCAATTCCGAGGCGGAGGCTACACTTCGCACCCAGTCCCGTGCGCCTTGTCTCTTTGAGGGAGACGCAGTTAAGGGCCACTCACCAGGCCCGGCTGTTCCCCAAACACTCCGCAGTGTTGGGGCGGGGGCCGCCTTGCACCTTACCAGGGGTCTCCAACTGTCCGTCAGGGTCCTCGGAGCTGGCATCCTTCCCCGCTTCGACCTCCGCCAAACTTTTCCTGGCTTCCCGGGGAGCCGGGCGCACGGGCGGGAGCGCGGTGCGGGTGAATTTCTGCGGGTCCAGGATGTCCAGGACCGAGAAGGAGATCTTGTGGTGGGAGGGAGCCGCCTTGGCCCCGCCGTCCTGCCATGCCAGCATGCCCGTCGCCTGCGGGCCGGCGGTCGGCGGCGCGGGGTCTGGGATGGCGCTTGCCTTCGGCTGTGGCTCGGCCGCAGGTCTCCAGCCGGGAGCCGGGTTCGCGCGGCCAAGTGAAGCTGGGGAGGAGGGTGGGAAGGCGGGGCGAGGAGGGAGCAGCGGGGCGCTGCGCTCCGATTGGCACCGGCGCAGCCGGGGCCAGCCTCAGGACTACCCGGCGCCGTGCGGAGGCAGCTCGCCTGGGCTCTAGGAAGCCTCCGCGCGCCCGGTGCGCGCGCCCGCGGGGACAGCGCAGTCGGCTCTGCGCACCTCCGCCCAACCCTCTGGGACTCTCGGAGGATGCCAGGGAGGCTTCCATCCTGGGGATCCCTCCCCCCGACACACACACCTCTGTTACTGGAGTTTGTGCCCTTTTTCCAGCGCACTCCATTGACTTGGGGATGCAATTGAGGCCAGGACTGATTACTTTGATGAATCCAGGAAATGCTCAGCGCATCTCCTGCCCTGCCAGTGAATGGCAGTAATAGCTTCAGACCCGGTTATCACGGATTTAAAAGCCCTCACGTTCTCTCAGTTTAGGGTTCACAAAACCCTGAAGCTTGCACGATCTCATTCCCTGAGCATCCCTGTGAGATGGGCGTCACCTGGCACAGACCAGTGTCCCCGTTTTAAAGATGAGGAAATCGAGGTTCAAAGGTAAGAAGAGATTTGCCCGGGGTCACTGTGAGTTGGTGACAGAGTCTGGGTTTGGACCTGGGTCTTCTGGACCAGGGCTTTTTCGATACACCCTGCTCTCTAGAAAACGGAGGGAGAAAATCCCGGACTGTCAGTCTTTTGCTTCCACCCCAAAGCCAAGCCAGGCCAGAGGCCAGCAAGCGGTCTGTAGAGGTGAGGAGCCCCCACTAGGACGCCTGCAGCTTTGGAAACCTTGGTGGCTTCAGGTACAGAGCCAAGGGAGATGGCTGAGGGTGTCTGCCCTGGTTTGCTATGACCGGGAGCACAGCCCTCAATGCACAAACTTCAGGCCTTCTTCAGAGACACAAATTCGATCATGTGCAACAGAAATTGGATCTGAGAATTAGGTTGCATCTCTGACCCCCATTCCTCCCCAGCCCCAGAAACAGAAGATTCAAAAATGCCTGTCTGGTTTGAATTTAAAGTCAGAGAAGAGAAACAGTTGAAATGCCCCTCATCTGCCCTACCCCTGGGAAGGTGATCACCAGTGGCTGGAGAAGCTTCCACTGGCCACACCCTTCCTAAATTTCTTCTTTTGTCTCTCCGAGAGCACACAGCAGTCTGTGAGCGCTAAGCATTTTGTTTCAGGCAAATTCTGAGGCTTCTCCTAGTGTTTGGCCCAGAACCACCTCTGACTCTGCGGTTCCTTTCTTCTCTGCCCCATGGGGTTTCCAAACAATGATGTGGCAATTAATATTGTCTGAGCAGGTAAGCAGTAGGAAGAGGAGGGGAAACCATCTCATTAAAGTGCTGGGGGCTGCTAATCCCATCTGTTATTGAAGAGGCATTCTTAGAGGCCAGCTCCTTGTAGCTTTTCTCATTCAAACCTTGCTGCCCCTCCCAGAGGTGGTCACTGTATTCCCTGCAGACTTTAAAGCCCTGCCGAAATTCAAGCTAGCTTCAGTCCTAAAGTGAAGATGGATTGTGCTTTTAAAGCTCAGGAAAGGAAGTGCCCTTCCCAAGCCCACCTCCTACCTCCCACCAAAGTGAATGCACACCATGTGAAAACCCCAAAGAAAAGATGGCCCTGAAACTGAAACTGGTGCCCGGGATCCTGGACTGCAAATCCCAGAGCCTTCCTGCATACCGAGAGGGTACTTTGTTTTCTGTTTTGACAATGCTTTCCCACCCAGTTCTTGGTTTTTTTTTCCATCTTCCTTTCTGTTTCTCCCCCTTTTCCCTTTTGATCCCAGCCGCCCCTTCTACCTTTTCCCACCATGTTTACTTTTTCTTTCTTTCTTTCTTTCTTTCTTTCTTTCTGTTTTTCTTTCTTTCTTTCTTTTTTTTTTGAGACAGAGTCTCCCTCTGTCATACAGGCTGGAGTGCAGTGGCGCGATCTCGGCTCACTGCAACCTCTACCTCCTAGGTTCAAGCAATTCTCCTGCCTCAGCCTCCTGAGTAGCTGGGATTACAGGTACATGGCACTTTGCCCAGCTAATTTTTGTATTATTAGTAGAGACAGGTTTTTATCATGTTGGCCAGGCTGGTCTCAAACTCGTGATCTCAAGTGATCCGCCCACCTCGGGCTCGCCAAGTGCTGAGATTACAGGTGTGAGCCATCGTGCCCGCCCATGTTTACATTTTTAAATGCTTAGGTTCTTCAGGGTAGCTAGGAATAGATTTCCTTAAGTTAGCCCCAGATGAAAGTATGTGGCTTCCCACTGTCCCTCTTATTCATTCTCCTGTAAGAAACCTTAAGACTCCATTTTCACAGGATGGTGGGCATTCCAGGGAGCACCCTAAACCCCAAACCAGAGGGACAAGGGAGGCCCAGACAGCCAAGAGTAACCCAAACCTGAATCATTTCCATTGCACTCCACAGATTACCTCAAAAATTTTTGTCTAAATGATATGAATCATCTTTCCCTTCAGGTTCACAGATGTTAAATATAGGGAAGGAGCCGAAAAAGGAAGAAGCAACAAATTGGAGAGAAAGCCAAGAACGTGTGGAGGCCACATTCCTTAAACCTGCGAATCTTACAAACTCCTTCTTTTAGTGGTTTTCTATTTTGCTTGCCTCTTATTTTTCAGGTTGTGTGTGTGTGTGTGTGTGTGTGTGTGTGTGTGTGTGTGTGTGTGAGACAGAGTCTTGTTCTGTTGCCCAGGCTGGAGCGCAGTGGCACGATCATCACTGCAGCCTTCACCTTCTGGGTTTAAGCGATTCTTATGCCTCAGCCTCCCGAGTAGCTGGGATTACAGGCATGTGCCACCATGCTGGGCTGATGTTTTGTTTTGTATTAGACAGAGTCCCACTCTGTCACCGAGGATGGAGTGCAGTGGCACGATCTTGGCTCACTGCAACCTCCGCCTCCTGGGTTTAGGTGGTTCTCCTGCCTCAGCATCCAGAGTAGCTGGGATTATAGGCACGTGCCACCACCCTGGCTAACTTTTTTATTTTTAGTAGAGCTGGAGTTTCACCATGTTGGTCAGGCTGGTCTCGAACTCCTGACCTTATGTGATCCACCCGCCTCAGCCTCCCAAACTGCTGGGACTACAGGTGTGAGCCACCGTGCCTAGCCTAATTTTTTTTTATTATATGGAGTTTCCCTCTGTCACTCAGGTGGAGTGGAGTGTCGTAATCTCAGCTCACTGCAACCTCTGCCTCCTGGGTTCAAGTGATTGTACTGCCTCAGCTTCCTGAGTAGCTGGGACTACAGGCATGCACCACTGCACCCAGCTAATTTTTGTATTTTTAGTAGAGACAGGGTTTCACCATGTTGGCCAGACTATGCTCGAACTACTGACCTCATGATCCACCCACCTCGGCTTCCCAAAGTGCTGGGATTACAAAGTGCTGGGCGTTAGCCATCATGCCTGGCCAGATATTTCTGATCTGTGTGTTCAGTGTGGCATGAGGTAATGTGAATGCTCATGCCTAGTACTTGGCTGCAGGTAATAGATGACACACAAGAAACTCCACTGGGTCTCCCATCAACAGTGGGGGGATAGAAATGCCCTCTCTTACTCATCCAGCTTAAAGAGAAACCTGCTACCCAAAGAACAGGATACATTCTTCAATGTGGGGGACAGTGGAGGAGGAAGTCCTAGGTAATTTTTTTCTGGCCACCTGTTTTGTAAAAGACCAGGAGGCAATGAGCATCCCTTTCAGTAACACTTGGCCATGTGTTTGGCTCACTACCAACCTCACATGTGTATTTATACCCACGGTATTCCTGTATAATATATCCAGATCCAGCAAGCCACCTTCCCGCTGTGCATGGAGCTGATTTGTTTTTTTCGGCCTGGGCATTAAAATTCTGCCTGAGTGCTGTCTTTAAATTGCTTTGATGCTAGGTGGGCTCCAACCCTGACCTGTCCTGATGGCAAGTGATGCCTGTAACAAGCTCAGGATCAATATTCATAGCGGGTGTCCTGGGCTGATAACACTATCCGAGACAATGTTCACTATCAGTGCAGACAGCTGAGATATTGCGCCATTAGGGATGTTGTGTTAAATAACCTGATCCATTTCTGGGGCTATTTAATGAATTTCACAGTTTAGATAGTATCTTTAAGGAGAAGGCAAAGGCTATTCCGGAGGCACTGATGCAAATCAATGGTGCCAAGCTTCCCAAGGTATTCCACAAACAAAGGTGCCTATAATTCCAGCACAGTCTTGAGGAGCGGCTGCGTGCCATGAGTAATGTTAACAATGGAAAGAATTGGCAGTTTATGCAGAGGGAGGGAGGGCGGCTAATATTATGAGCCGTGTTAAAGCATCTCAGATAAAATCTTATGTTCCTGAAATAAAATACAGCTGGAATTCTCTAGGTAAAACGCTGCATTTTGAGCCAGCCCCCAGGGTAGGATATATATGCCAAAGAGACAGCTTCATAAGACACAGCTTGATGACAAAGAGGGATACCTCGACTGCCAGACAGCCTGTGGGCAACTCCTTTTCCCAGTACCCAGCCACCTTCCCCAAGATGTGCTGCTTCAACTCAAATCTGTCTGTAAGATGGGAGAGGGCAGGCACTGGATTTTAGAAGGCAACTGCAGATAGCAGAAGCCGTGGTTTGTTTACTGGACTCTGTGTCCCTTGGTGTTGGAGAGGTCATCTATGATTAAAGGCTAGCATTTCCCATTTCCCACCAGAGCTTTGAACTCTGGCTGCCAAGCACAGGAAGTATTAAAAAAAAAAAAAAAAAAAAAAAAAAAAACCACCTTGTAGACTTGCTTGTGAGAGCTGAGTTCAAAGTAGAGCCTTCCCACCTGACCCCAAACCAAAGTTTAAAAAAGCCAGGCCAGGCACAGTGGCTTATGCCTATAATCCTGGCACTTTGGGAGGCCAAGGCAGGCAGATCACCTGATGTCAGGAGTTTGAGACCAGCCTGACCAACCTGGAGAAATCCTGTGTCTACTAAAAATACAAAATTAGCCTGTCGTGGTGCCACATGCCTGTAGTCCCAGCTACTGGGGAGGCTAAGGCAAGAGAATTGCTTGAACCTGGAAGGTGCAGGTTGCAGTGAGCCGAGATCGCAGCATTGCACTTCAGCCTGGACAACAAGAGTGAAACTCAAAAACAAAAAAAACAAGTGCAGAGCAGAGAAGCCACAAGAGACAGGCAGACTGGCAGGTTCCAGCCGCTGCTGCCATTGCTGCCTTCTTCCTGATGCTGGTTGTTCCATTCTGGGATCCCTGGGAGCTTGACTGCATCCCTACCACACAGTTTCTTCCTGGGGGCTTCTCTGACTTACACCACGCAGGCTGGAGCACTCCTTCTCATGTTGTTTCTGGGGCACACTGCCATCATAGCTCTTGATGGACGTCTCTGGCTTTGCCTGATCTGAGGATCCACTCCCCCTTTTCTGGTCTCTGCAGTTGATTTTGCTGAGATCCCCCCGGGCCCCCACCCTTGTATGTGGTAGGGAGGGGACTGCCAATCAGGCCCCCCAACCTTCTTCTGGCCAAGAGGCGAGTGTGAGCTGCAGGACCAGCATCCTACTGGACTCTGCCCGGAAGTATCTGAAGCAGAGCGATGCTGCTTCATTGCGGCAGTGGTGCCCAAACGAAATACTCTGGCATTTCCCACTCTGGCTGCTGACGGTTCCAGCTCTTGCCCAGGTCTGGTTGTTAGCGTTTCCTTTGATTTTGTCAATTGCCTACACTCTTCCCAACCTTCTAGTCCCCTTTGCATTTTGGAATTCAGTTAGCCAGGGTTAAAGCACCCTGCCAGGCACAGCCTTTATCACACTGCCTGGCATACAGACTCTGCTCCTCGGATTGTCTTAACTTCAGGGAGCACGGAGAGCATGTGCCCCTGTGCTCATCAGCACCCTGGTGTTCAGTAGGTTGAAAAGTTGGAAGCAATAATTGGTGGCCCAATAATATAAACCCAAAGTGCCACAGTTTCACTAGGATGGACTGGAAACCCGTTCCTTAAGAGACCATATAGACTGAAGACAAAAATCGGATCAAGATATGTTTAGGTATGGATGTGACTTCATAAGGGTCTGACTCCCATGTTGAGCATCTGTGGAACAAGCTTATGCTTTATTATTATTATTTTTTGAGATGGAGTCTCTCCCCAGGCTGGAGTGCAGTGGCACGATCTTGGCTCACTGCAACCTCCAGCTCTCGGGTTCAAGTGATTCTCCTGCCTCAGCCTCCCAAGTAGCTGGGACAATAGGCTTGCACCACCATGCCTGGCTAATTTTTGTATTTTTTTTTTTTTTTGAGATGGAGTTTCGCTCGTTACCCAGGCTGGAGTGCAATGGCACGATCTCGGCTCACCGCAACCTCTGCCTCCCGGGTTCAGGCAATTCTCCTGCCTCGGCCTCCTGAGTAGCTGGGATTACAGGCACGCGCTACCATGCCCAGCTAATTTTTTGTATTTTTAGTAGAGACGGGGTTTCACCATGTTGACCAGGATGGTCTCGATCTCTTGACCTCA
>NW_022436953.1:27588726-27620993 GCF_009761245.1 Sapajus apella
TTTTTTTTTTTTTTTCACTATAGCCAAGCTCAATAAAACAGAAGATTCTTTGGCTCATATGGGCCTCACTTGGTCTGGTCTCACTTTCCAGGGAGATGGACTTTGATCGTGAGAAGGGTCTCTGTGACTGGCGGGCACCTGCCACTTTTGCCTGTACTAGGTTGTTTCCTCATTCCCCTTTCACAGTGCCCCGCTGCCTTTCTTTCTTTTCTTTCTTTCTTTCTCTTTCTTTTTTCTTTTTCTTCCTTCCTTTCTCTCTCATTTCTCTCTCTTTCCTTCCTTCCTTTCTCTTTATTTCTTTTTCTTTCTTCTTTCTCCTTCCTTTCTTCTTTCTTTCTTTCTTTCTTGCTTGCTATATTGCCTAGGCTATGGTGCAGTGGCCATTCACAGGTGCAGTTGCAGTCATGTACACCGTAGCCTCCCACTCCTGGGTTCAAGTGATCTACTTGCCTCGGCCTCCAGAGTAGCTGGGACTACGGGTATGTGCTAGTGTGCCTGGCTAATGTACTCTGCTTTTTGCTGGGGGGCTTTTCCTCTCCCATTCCTTGTGGTCATGCTGGGACTGTACCCAAGTGCCCCACCTCCAGCCCTAGTAAGGGCACAAGTCAGGGTGGGTGTCTTGTAAGAGTATCACTTCCACTGGAACACAGACACTGGGGGACACTGTCCCAAGACAGCCACCCAGAGTTCTTTCTGGAACAACCAGACCAAGTTCAGCAAAAGGATCTTCAGCAGGTGGTGTACCAGAGACTCTGTGAGCCCAGAGCTGATAACCAGCCAAGCCTGAAGCTGTCAATTGCTAGACTATCTGATTGTGTGAGCCAATACTTCCCTTTTAAATTTAAGCCATTTGAAATTTGGCTTCTGTCGCTGGCAACCGAAGAGTCCTGACTACAACAAGCAAATCTGAAAGGATGAGGCATATGTCTAGTACAGCAATAGATGATTGATGGATTCATAGTTGAGCTGAAATTCAGACATGGGTTGTAGATTTGTTACTGGAAACGTAACAGGCCGAAAGCTCAGTCAGTGGTGTATGCTTCCTGGCACACCGTGGTGTTTGTGCGCCACCTGACTAGCTCTGGCCCAAAAGATGCGAAGGAGGGTCCATTGAATCAGGGTTCTGGGGAAGCTTTTGCTTTCCGGGTATAAAGGGTAAGACTCAGCTGCCACGTGCCCTTTTTTGTTTTCTTTCCCATCCTTCCTGCCTGAAATGCAGTCGTGATGCCTCGCATGCAGCAGGAATCTTGCTAGCATTAAGGGAAGGCCACAGGCCAGAGGGTGGTGGAGCAGAAAGCAGGGGGCAGCCTGCTGCCTGGCGGTCCTGGGAGCTGTTGTCCCATCCAGGGTTGCCTTCCTCTTGGCTTCTTGATATATGAGGAAAAGCAATTCTATTTGGTTGAGCAACTATGGTTGGGTTTCTGTTCTGTGCAGCCAAACGCAACCCTAACATAGACAATGTCCCACACTCATTGCATCCCAAGAAAGGCCTGGAACTTTTAGATCAGGTTTTAGCCTATCAGTGGCCCACACTTAGAGACTTGTCACCTTGGACCAACTTGTCATTTTTCAGGTGAGGGACCTGGATCCCTCTATTTGTTTCTTGTCACAACTGCAAGAAATTACCATACACTTAGTGTCTTAAAACCACAGATTTATTATCTTACAGTTCTGGAGGTAAGAAGTCCTAAAACTGAAGTCCCAGCAGGGCTGCATTCCTTCTGGAGGATCTAGGGGGGATTCATTTATTTGCCTTTTCTAGCTTCCAGAGGCCACCTGCATTTCTTGGCTCATGTCTCCGTCATATTCAAGGGCAGCAGTGTAGTATATTCACATCTCTCTCTCTGACCTCTGCTTCTGCTGCCACACCTCCTTCTCCGACTGTTGACTCTCTCCTGCTTCCTCATTATGAGGACTCATGTCATTACACGGGGCCCACCTGGGCCATCCAGGATAATTTCTCTATAGGAGCTTAGGCTCTGCAAGACCTAAGTCCCTTTTGCCATGGAAGGTCATATATTTAGAGGTTGTGGGGATTAGGATGTGGACATCTCAAGGGGGCATTATTCTGTCTACCCTAGTCCTAGAGATGAAAAGTGACTTTCCCAAGAGTACCCACAGAGCTGGCAGAAAAGAAAGAACTATGGGTAGGCTCACACCACTGGCAGAAGCACCCTTTTTCCTCCTCCTTGGCATGAAGCTAAAGCCCAGCCATTCTCCAAGGTCCATTTCAGACTGCCCCCTACCAAGAAGCCACTGCTGCCCTCCAAGGCCTGCAGAGGTCATCCTCTTGACTGTGTCTATGTCACTCATTGCCACTCGGCACACATTTGGTCAGCAATCATGAAGGTCCATTGCTTTCTGCCCAGTCTTGATCCTGGAAAGCCGGGATCACACCTTAGAACTTATTGCACCTCTAGTGCCCACTGCACAGAATAGGGTCCCAATACATGTGTGGTTCATGACAGTCCTGGTGGATTCTCCAAATTGACTCACTCAGCCCCTGGAAGACTAAAAACTGCATTTCCCAGAATCCCTTGCAATGTGGGCTGGGTTCCACCAAGCTAGACACAGTGAAAGTGAGTGGGTGGCCACAGGTGGAGAAAGAGAAACTTCGGATTGCATAGTGGTGGATATGTTCTGTTCATTTGTGGGCAGCTGTGCTGAGGGCTGCAGTAAGTGATGGGGGCAGTGATCTCAATGGAGCAGTAAAATCAGGTGTTTCTCATAGCTGCATGGCTCCTGGCTCTGTAGTTCCTAGACCAGTCTCCCAGGAAATCTGTAAGCTCCTTCATGCCCCATGTCAACATAACCCCTCTAGGTGGAGTGGTTTCTATTATCTGTGACTAAGAAAGCTTACATTAGGTATGCGATTCCCCAACCCCATTAGTGGAAATCCCTAAAGTGTAGGAACTATATTTTATTTCTCTTGTAAACAGCTCCCCTACTGTCAACAAAATATGCAGAATTTGTTGAACTAGATTAAAGCTATAACAATCCAACAAATTCTTTTTTTTCTTTATTATTATTATTATTATTATTTTTACAATCCAACGAATTCTTCATCCTTTCTGTGAAGCAAAAGCCTGAAATGGACCGGGCGCAGTGGCTCATGCCTGTAATCCCAGCACTTTGGGAGGCTGAGGGGGGTGAATCACCTGAGCTCCAGAGTTCAAAACCAGCCTGCCAACACGATGAAACCCCATCTCTATTAAAAATACAAAATTAGCCAGGCATGGTGGTGCATACTTGTAATCCCAGCTACTTGGGAGGCTGAGGCAGGAGAATCACTTAAACCTGGGAGGCGGAGGTTGCGGTGTCAGCTGAGATCGTGCCATTGCACTCCAGCCTGGGAAACAAGAGTGAAACTCCATCTCAAAAACAAACAAACAAACAACAACAACAAACCTGACATGAAGTAGTGAAATATGATCCTCTTTTCTTTGAAAGCTCAAAGCTAAATTGGACCAGAAGTAAAGTGTTCTTGTTTCAATTTAATAATTTGAAAGGTTCCAAGGGGCCATCAAGGAAACTCCACCCTTTCAATATCAATTTGTATTTATTGCAAAAATAATGTAGGATTGAGGGGTATTTTATAGCTTATCAAAAAATCTCCTGGGCCTAACGCAGTGTGATAGTCCCATTTTCTTCTCCGCCCAGTTCCTATGCATCTTCATCTACCAGGGCTGTTATCTGCATACAATTTTTTTTTTTTTTTTTTTTTTTGAGACTGAGTCTTGCTCTGTTGCCCAGACTGGAGGGCAGTGGTGCAATCCTGGCTCAGGCAACCTTCGCCTCCCAAGTTCAAGTGATTCTCCCGCCTCAGCCTCCGGAGTAGCTGGAACTACAGGCATGTGCCACCACTCCCAGCTGATTTTTGTATTTTTAGTAGAGATAGGGGTTTCACTATGTTGACCAGGCTGGTATCGAACTCCTGACCTCAAGTGATCTGCCCACCGTGGCCTCCCAGAGTGGTGGGATTACAGGGGTGAGCCACTGCACCCGACCTCAATTTTGTATTGTATTTTTTCTTTTTTTCTTTAATAGGAACAAGGTCTCACTATGTTGACCAGGTTGGTCTAGAACTCCAGGGCTCCAGCGGTCCGTCCGCCTCTGCCTCCCAAAGTCCTGGGATGGCAGGCGTGAGCCACCGCCCCTGGCTACAGGTGCCTTCTTATTTGTTGTCTCAATTTGCTTTTGACCTTTCTTAGTTACTTGTTTTCTGCTTTTCTTGCTCTTTGTCGGCTGACCTCCTGGGAAGAAAACTTCCGAAAAGGACACCGTTTCTGGGTCGCGCGGCGCCGGGGTGCCCAGGCCGCGCCCCAGTTCCGGGTTTGCGCCCCGCCTTCCTGCCCCGCCCCGCCTCGCCCACGGGACTACACTTCCCAGGCGCTCCTGCGCGGCCGCGGTACCCGCGCCGCTTGGGAAGGGGAGCAGAGGAGCACTGTCGGACGCCATGGCCCCGTGGGGCGAGCTCTTCGCTGGCGTGCGCGGAGTGCTGCTCGACATCTCGGGCGTGCTGTACGACAGCGGCGCGGGCGGCGGCACGGCCATCGCCGGCTCGGTGGAGGCGGTGGCCAGGTGAGTGTGTCGCGGTGCGCCGCTGGGGTAGCCGGGCTCTACGCTCAGCCAGGTCCTTCGGTTGTCGGCAGGGGGCGGGGCGGAAGGGGCGGGGCCTTGGTGCAGACCCCGCCCCGTCCTCCCCTTCCCACCCCGGTGCTCGCGCAGAGCTAGCAGGGAAGGACCCCACTGCTGCCCCGGGCGTGCACCAGGCCTCTGATGGTTAGAGCTGCGCGGTCAGACAGGGCCGCCACTTGGCACATGCACTGCTGAGCGCTTGACATGTGGCCAGTCTGAGTTGAGATGTGCCGTAAGGGTAAAATGCACACCGATTAACAATACTTGGCCGGCAGGGTGGCTTGCACCTGTGATTCCAACACTTTCAGAGGCGGAGGAGAAAGGATCGCTTGAAGCCAGGGGTTGGAGACCACCCTGGGCAACATAGGGAGACCCGGTCTCTGCTAAAAATGTAAAAATAAGCCGGGTGTGGTGGTGCACTCCTGTAGGCCCGGCCACTTGGGAGGCTGAGGCAGGAGGTTCGCTTGAGCCCAGGAAGTCAAGGCTGCAGTAAGACTGTCTCCAAACAAAACCCCCAAAAACACAAGACTTAGTGAGAAAAATGTAAAATAACATGAAAACGGTTTCATGTTGTTGGCATGTTGAAATGACAATATATTTTTTGTTTGCTTTGTTTTGTTTTGTTGAGACAGTCTTGCTCTGTTGCCTGGGCTGGAGTGCAATGGCACGATCTCCGCTCACTGCAACCTCCGCCTCAAGCGTTTGAATAGCTGGGGTTACAGGCACACGCCATCATGCCTGGCTAATTTTTGTATTTTTGTAGAGATGGGGTTTCTCCATGTTGGCCAAGCTGGTCCGGAACTCCTGACCTCAGGTGATCTGCCTGCCTCCGCCTCCCACAGTGCTGGGATTATAGGTGTGAGCCACGTGGCTGGCTGATAATATTTTTAATATACTGTTTTAGGTTTAAATATTTGAAATTCTACCTTTTTTTTTTTAACTTTTGTTAATGTGCTTATTAGAAAGCTTTACATTACCTTTGTGGCTCTCATTATAATTCTATTGGACTGCATTGGCTTAGGTGAGAGGAGGAGGAAGAGAACATCACGCCCACCAAGACTTGACCATGAAGGACACTTTTCTTCATTTTTTTTGGAGACAAGGTCTCATTATATTGCCAGGGTGGTCTTAAACTCCTTGGCTCAAGCAGTCCTCCTGCCTCAGCCTCATAAAGTGCCAGGATTGCAGGCATGAGCCACTGTGCCTGGCCTAATTTTTTTTTTTTTGAGGCAGGATCTTACTTTGTTGCCCAGGCTGGAGTGCAGTGGTTCAATCTCAGCTCACTGCAACCTCCACCTCAAGGGCTCAACAGATCCTCCCACCTCAGCCTCCTAAGTAGCTGGGACTACAGGTGTGCACCAGCATGCCCAGCTAATATCTTTGTATTTTTTGTAGAGTTGGGAAGGGCTAATTGCCAGGACTTGGCCTCCCAGAGTCATTAGCTGGGGCACTGTGGTTTGGTGGCCTGATGTCACTGGAACTCAATATACCTACCTGTAGATGGTAATTAAGCGAGCTTCTTGGTCCTGCTTAGAGACCCTGTCCTACCAATCTGTATGTCTGGGAGCTGCTGAGATAATAGGGACCCAAACAGTCCTGCATAGCGCAGCCAGAGGTGTTTGGGAGGCAGGGAACTGGGAACAGGGAGACTTGGCTTCCAGGAGCAAGTGTGAAGGGCAGTCTAGACCTAGGACACTCCCCTGGTCCTGGGTCTGCCCTCAGTGTTGGCTGAAGGTCAGAGTTAAATGCATTCCTGACCTTATTCTCCATTACCTAAAGCTTTAGACTGGCTCCGTCACAGATGAGAGCATCCTGTGGGTGGCACTGATGGGAATCCAGCTGAGGGCTCTGGGCAGTGATTTGGGGTGAAGTGGGTCTCATTCGGGGAGCAGGAGGCCAGAGCTCAGTGCTGTGATTGGGGCAGGCAAGGCCTCCTGAGGCTGGCATGTGGAGGGGAGAGGCACAGGAAAGCTGCAGGCACACAGGTAAAGCGCATCATCACAGGTGAGCCTAAGTAA
This sequence comes from Sapajus apella, assembly GCF_009761245.1. Taxonomy (NCBI): domain Eukaryota; kingdom Metazoa; phylum Chordata; class Mammalia; order Primates; family Cebidae; genus Sapajus; species Sapajus apella. Next base: position 27,595,383 of record NW_022436953.1, read on the forward strand.
GGGCTGTGAAGACGGGAGGGCACTGAGATCGTGATGGGCAAGGGTGGTCTGTGCTAGGGAGGGGGTGGGGCAGCTATGAGGAGAAGGCACTGGATGGTTCCGGAGGGATAAGGGGGAACCGTCTGTGGGAGGAGGTGGAGGAAGCACATTCCAGGCAGAAGGATGGTAGCTGCAAAGGCCTGAGGAAAAGCGCCCTTGGCGAGTTGGAGGGGCTGAAGAGCCCCGTGTGCCCAGGAGGAGTGTGGGGGGTGGGGAGTGGCTATACCAGGCAGGAACTTGAGGGGTACTGAGGGGTGTCCGGACTTTATCCTGAGTGGCAGGAAGTCAGTGAAGACTTTAGTTAGGCATATCACATGGTCTGATTTTTATTTATTTATTTATTTTTTGAGACAGAGTTTCACTCTTGTTGCCCAGGCTGGAGTGCAGTGGTGCGATCTCAGCTCACTGCAACCTTCACCTCCCAGGTTCAAGCGATTTTTTTCTGCCTCAGCCTCCCCAGTAGCTGGGAATATAAGTGCATGCCACCATGCCCAGCTAATTTTCATATTTTTTGTTGAGATGGGGTTTCGTGATGTTGGCCAAGATGTGCTCGATCTGACCTTGTGATCCACCAGCCTCAGCATCCCAAAGTGTTGGGATTACAGGCGTGAGCCACGGCGCCTGGCCTGATTTTTGTGTTTTAAAGAAATACAAATGTAAAAAGTGAGACATACAAGTGCAAATGAAAGCAAGGGAGATTTCCTTTGAAATCTTGGAGAGAAGGACTTTACATCCATGACTCAAAATCTGGAAAGCAAAGACAACAAACAAGCAGCCCAATAGCAATGTGAGCAAGGACAGAAACGGTTCACGGGAAAGGAAGAATGAGAGACGCTCAGCCTTACTCAAGTAAGAGAAGTGCGAACCATCTTGGCTCACTGCAGCCTCTGCCTCCTGGGTTCAAATGACTCTCATGCCTCAGCCTCCTGAGTAGCTGGGACTACAGGTGGGTGCCACCACGCCTGGCTGAGTTCTGTATTTTTAGTAGAGATGGGGTTTTGTACCGACGGCCAGGCTGGTCCCGAACTCCTGGCTTCAAGTGATCCACCCACCTTGGCCTCCCAAGCTGCTGGGATCACAGGTGTAAGCCACCACGCCTGGCCTGAGAAATGCAAATTAAAACTATACCAAAATGCCGTGTTTCATCAATTTGACAAAATTGGCCCAAATCCGGAAGTATGAGAACACATTCTCTGTGAGTTTGTGGAAACAGATCCTGCCACATTGCTTGTGGAAGATACATTTGACATTATCTACTAGTGGTTCCACTTCTGGGAACTTGCCCTGTCTCGTGCGTGAGAAATGATGCAAGTACAAGGTCATTCCCGGAAGTGCCTTTTAAATAGCAAAAGCCTGGAAGCAGCTCAGATAGCCATCAGTAGGGGAGTACTGGGGTCTGTCTATACAGCAGAGTAACATGCAGTGTAAAAACGAATGAGCACCCCTGTCTGTAGACATATTAGTAGTGGAGACAGCAAGCACACAGCAGGGTGCATGGTGTGCTGTTTCTGGTGTAGAAAAGGCAGAAATGCTGGAATGTATTCCTCCTGGTGTTTGCATAAAGGCACTGGAAGGACACAGGCTGCTTCAGAGTCTGGGAAGAGCTGGAGGATAAGGAAAGTGGGGTCCCTGTGTGGTTGGAGACAGGGCAGGAGAAAGACTCTTCACTGTATAACTTTGTATATCAACATTTTTGTTTTTGTTTTTGAGACGGAGTCTTGCTCTGTCACCCAGATTGGAGGGCGGTGGCGCAATCTCGGCTCACTGCAACCTCTGCCTTCTGGGTTCAAGTGATTCTCCTGCCTCAACCTCCAGAGTAGCTGGGATTACAGGTACCTGCCACCATACCTGGCTAGCTTTTGTATTTTTAGTAGATACGGGGTTTCACTATGTTGGCCAGGCTGGTTTCGAACTCCTGACCTCATGCGATCCCCCTACCTTGGCCTCCCAAAGTGCTGGGATTATAGGTGTGAGCCACCGCGCCCGGCTGCCTATCAACATTTTTAAGGTTTTTGAACCATGCGAATGTATTTTCTATTCAAAATATTGAAATTCAAATATTAAATTGAATATTAAAATTCAAAATATTAACGTCTGGGCACAGTGGCTCATGCCTGTAATCCCAGCACTTTGGGAGGCTGGAGGCTGGAGGCAGGAGGATTGAGACCAGCCTGGGCAACACAGTGAGACCCCATCTCTACAAAAAGTACAAAAATTAGCTGGACATGGTGGTGCACGCCTGTAGTCCAAACTACTTGGGAGACTGAGGCAGGAGGATTGTCTTAATCCGGGAGTTTAAGGCTGCAGTGAGCTATGAATGTGCTAATGCACTCCAGCCTGGGTGACAGAGTGAGACCCCATCTCTAAAAAACATTTTTTTTTTTCAGACGGAGTCTTGCTCTTTTCACCCAAGCTGGAGTGCAGTGGTGCGATCTCGGTTCACTGCAACCTGCACCTCCTGGGCTCAACTGATTCTCCTGCCTCAGCCTCTTGAGTAGCTGGGATTACAGGGGCCCGCCACCACGCTTGGCTATTTTTTATATTTTTAATAGAGATGGGGTTTTACCATGTTGGCCAAGCTGGTCTTGAACTCCTGACCTCATGACCCACCCACCTCAGGCTCCCAAAGTGTGAGCCACTGCAGCCGGTCTTTTTTATTTTTTTGAAATGGAGTTTTACTCTTGGTGCCCAGGCTGGAGTGCAATGGTGCAATCTTGGCTCACTGCAACCTCCACCTCCCGAGTTCAAGCACTTCTTCTGTCTTAGTCTCCCAAGTAGTTGGGATTACAGGTGCCCGCCACCATGCCTGGCTAATACTTGTATTTTCGGTAGAGACAGGGTTTCACCATGTTGGCCAGGCTGGTCTCAAACTCGTGACTGCAGGTGATCCACTTGCCTTGGCCTCCCAAAGTGCTGGGATTATAAGTGTGAGCCACCACGCCCAGCCCCCCCAGGGACAGTTTGAGCCCTGGTCTGCCCAACCCAAACCCCTACTTGGAATCCTTGAGGGAGAAGGGGGTGTTGGGAAAATCACAGCCTTCTCTGACAGCTTATTCTGAGCAGATGGCCCCCAATGGATACAGAACTTTCCAACAAGCATGTGCAGATTCCAGGTTGTGACACCGGAAAGGGTTCTGTTAACCTCTGTGGGTTCTGGGCTGACCTCTTCTGACTGGTCACCAGGAGGGTTTTGTTTTGATTTGCTTTGGCTCCTGCAGATTTATCTAGCTGGGGGTCACTCTGGTAGCAGCTACACTGTACACATCTAACAGCAATATAATAACAATCCTGAAATACACCATAGCCTGTGACGTGGCTGGGAGAGGCTAAGAGCTCCCTTCCCAAAAGCATATGGGATTATTTTTGGCGAGGGGACATCACACCGGTGGTCTGGGAGGTTTTGTTATTGTGCCATCTGTGGGCCTGCAGAACTGATGGCCTTGTCCCTGCAAGCCATGGGCTTCCCATGCCATAGGACCAAGTCCCCATGCCCTACCTTGTCCTCTGGGGGCTCCTCAAGCAACCTCTGTGGCCTCTCCCACTGGCCCCCAGTTACACAGACTTCCTGGTGGAGTTTTCACTGAAGGAGCCATTGAACCACCCAGTACCCACAGACCTGGTTTGGCCCACCCCAGCGTGCCCTCCGGCTCTCAGACTTTCTGATCCCCTTCAGCTCTTCTGTTGGCTTTTGAGGGCAAGGCCCCTCCACAAAGACCCAGTGCCTCTAGGGCCAGATCACCATGCTCAGGCCCGGGAAGCTCTGTACACCCTCCCCTGCAAGCCCGTGGGGGCCGTGACAGAGGCCCAAAGTGGCTGCGAAGGCGGTGCAGGAGACTCCCCACTCCAGGAAAATGTCCCTGCTTTTGGAATTTTCCCCGGGGATTTTCCAGAGATACAGGACGCCTGTTTTCCTCGCCTGGTGATGGAGCCAGGAAGCCTTCACGGAACAGGCCCTGCTTGCCAGGGGAAGCCTGTGTGGCCTGCAGCCACGGGAGCTCGGTGGCCCTGTGCCTTTCATGCTGTGGCCTCCTTGATATGCACAGCCCGCTTTGAAGTCCTGCAGGAGCTCAAAGGAAGTTCCTGGGGTGAGACCGGCCGCTGCAGAAGGACAAGTGTGATGCGGGGGTCTTAGGGTTGGCAGGGGGAGCACATGCCTCCGTGGCAGCTCACAGCACCGTGGGTTCCCAGGCAGCATCGTCCATTCTGTGAGCCGGCAAGGGGCGACCCACTGTCACCATTCTTCTTCTTGGATTTTTTTTTTTTTTTTTTTTTTTTTTTGAGACAGAGTTTCGCTCTCGTTGCCCAGGCTGGAGTGCAATGGCGCGATCTCAGCTCACCGCAACCTCCGCCTCCTGGGTTCAGGCAATTCTCCTGCCTCAGCCTCCTGAGTAGCTGGGATTACAGGCATGCGCCACCATGCCCAGCTGATTTTTTTGTATTTTTTTTTTTTTAGTAGAGACGGGGTTTCACCATGTTGACCAGGATGGTCTTGATCTCTTGACCTCGTGATCCACCCGCCTCGGCCTCCCAAAGTGCTGGGATTACAGGCGTGAGCCACCGCGCCCGGCTTCTTCTTGGATTTTCTGTGGTGATTTTATTGAGGGCCACAGAAGACAGGGGGAGTAGAAGCTCAGCTTGTTAAAATAATACCCACAGCCACAGCAGTCACCCTGTGTCAAGGGAGGCTGTCATGTGCCAGGCAGGTGCTTTACTGCCCACCTTCCCTTCACACTGGCTCCTGACGTGGGGGTCTTCCTCTTTTCAAAGTGAGGACCAAAAATCGGAAAGATTCAGAAACTGGCAGAAGTAGAAAAGGTTGCCGAGCCCTCATTAAAGATGGATGCACACACACATTCATTCATTCATTTCTTTTTATTTTTCATTTATTCATTCCCTCCCACACACACTCAACAAGCCTGCATTGAGTGCCTCTGCTATACTAAAAACACCATCCTAGGCCCTGGGGACGTGCGACAGTGAACAGGCAGGTGGCAGCCCGTGCCCTGGTGGAGCTGATGCTGCCATCCTGGGGGACCAGCAGGTGACGGCATGTACTTCAGAAGGCTAGAGCATCTGAGACCCGTAGCAAGGTGGGGAAACCAGGGGGTGCCTGGCCTCGCAGATCCCATGTTGAGGGAGCTGGGATTGGAGGATGCTGAGGGAGCCGGCCAGGCAGGCATCTGGGCTAAGAGCTTCCCAGATGGAGGAGCAGGAAGCCCAAACCTCTGAGGCCGGCTGGTGCTGCTGGCTGGGCAGGGCCCACTTGCTGCTCCAGGACTTGTGGGTGGGCGTGGTCACAGGCCGGAGGACATCTGTAACCGGCTGGGCCCCCCCCAACAGACCCTTTATTGAAGCCCTTTTATGGGCGGATCGGGTTCCCCAAGGGGAGCCATTCAGAGGCAGGGCCAGGCGCAGCGAGGGGTGCAGAGGCTGCCCTCGGGGTCCTGGAGGCATCTGCATGTGAAAGGGAGTGGGCATTTACTGCATCCTGTCTTGGGCCACTAAAGCACATCTGCTGGGCCCAGCCCAGGCCCAGCCAGGCCTTTTTGGAGCCGGCGGAAGGAAGCAGGCTTGGCCCGGGGCGGCCTCATAAAGCAATTCCCACCCAGGACCGCCCCAATGGCCCTGGTGCCATGGAGCCAGGCCACAGCCCATCCCTCCAGTAGCACCCCTCAGTCCCCCATGTGTGCAGGTGCCTTGGAGATCCTGATCAAACACAGGTGCCTCCCAGCCAGCCTAGAGCAGCGAGGGGCCGGGGCCAGGGGAGCTTTGAAGTGCGGCTGGTCTTGGCACCGTAGAATCTTCTCCTTTATGCCTGGCTTCCCTGGCAGCATCCAGCCCCAGGGGCACAGGTCCTTGAGGGTAGCAGCAATAGTAACAACAACAACAATAACAGTAATAATCACGTGGGCTGTGGGCCTGGGCTGGAGCCTCATCTGCGTTGCCTCATCCACCCCCACACATGGCGTGGCACCTGCCAGAGGGGTTGGCAGGACACTGCAGGGAGAGGTCCATTTGTTTGAGTTTGTTTAAGCTAACAGGAGCTTTCCTGACGCAGCCTGGACCTTGGACAAGGGGTGTTTGTCGAGAACGTGCTGTCACCTGTGGTCCCGTTTGCTGTCAGGAGGTGAAGCACTTTGTCTTCAGAGATGGGAGCCGCTGCGCTTTCATCCTGGGTTCTGTGGTTTTCAGCAGTCATTTCAACATTTTCAGTTTCATAAGAAATAGGTGGCCTCCTTATGTAAACATTCTCACCAGCCTGTGAATACGCAGAGTGAAAAGTCCAAGTCCTTGTCCACGACCCTGTCCCAGTCACTTCCCCAGGGCGACGAGACGCACCCTTCTGGACGTTTTCCTTTCTATTTTCTGGAAGCACAGAGGATTTTGAGACACGGCCCCTCCCTTCCCTGACTCTTGTGCGGTTCTGCAGGCACCTGCCCCGTCACTCTAGAATGCCGCCGCCGCCATTGCTCCAGGCATGTGCTTTGTTAGTGCACAGGTCACTGGAGGCTGGAGACCCCTTACAGGTCCCCAAGCCAGGGGCTCTGAATTCTTAGAGCACCTATCCCATCAAATGAAATTTTGAGTAGAACTCCAAAATTAAATATACACATATATATATGAACAATGTTTGAATAGTATATTATTTTTCATGGGGATGGGATCTTACTATATTGCCCAGGCTGGACTCCAACTCCTGGTCTCAAGGAGTCCTCCTGCCTCCACTTACCCTGTAGCTGGGATTATGGGTGTGTGCCACTGTGCCTAGCTCAGAATGGAAAATGTTTTCTATGTTCAAATTTATAATGTTTCTTCTGGGGTTGATTGATGTGATGGAAGAGTTTTTTGTTTTTTGTGAGACAGAGTCTCGCTCTGTGGCCAGGCTGGAGTGCAGTGGTGCAATATCGGCTCTGCAACCTCCGCCTCCTGGGTTCAAGCGATTCTCCTGTTTCAGCCTCCTGAGTAACTGGGACTACAGGCACGTGCCACCATGCCCGGCTAATTTTTTGTATTTTTAGTAGAGATAGGGTTTCACCATGTTACCCAGGATGGTCTTGATGTCCTGACCCCGTGATCTGCCCCCCTCAGCCTTCCAAAGTGCTGGGATTGCAGGCGTGAGCCACTGTGCCTGGCCCAAACTTCCATTTTTGTTAAGAATAAACAAAGAAAGGAAATACAACCACCCCCATGTATCTGGGCTAGAGTCATAATAGAATGATGAACTTGGATTGTGTGGAAGGACCCTGAGGAACATCCGACGGATACTTGAAAGCTCTCCTGTGGCTCTGCACTTGGGAGTAAGGTCTGCTTCTCAGTCTCTGATCTCAGCCTGGGTGGGCAGGGGTCGTCCTGTGGAGATCAAGGGCAGCCAGGGCGGCTCTGGCACAGGATGACTGGTGTACCCTGCAGGTGCTGCCTCTGCTCGGAGCCCTTGGCCAACTGTGAAGTGAGTGTGGCACAGGTTACAAAGCTCATGAATGGAGTCCCCCAGCATCCCACAATGTACAGAGAAGCCATGTTGGCAAAGCATTGCCACACCTGCCCACCATGGTGTGCTGCAGGGTAACTTCCCAGGCCCCCCAGGGACAGTCATGTTGCTGTCCAGCTTGTAGAGGAGGAGCCTAAGCTTCCCAGAAGTGATAGGACTTATTCAGGCACCTCTTGGGGAGGAGTGAGGGCTGCTGCTTCTGCCAGGGCAGGTGCCACCTCTGACCTGTCGCAGAGCTTCATCGTGTCACATAAAGTGGCAGGTGTCAGCTCTAGTGTGAGAGCCTGGGTTTCCAATTCCTGCTCTGCTCCATAGTTAGCATGTGGCCTTGAGGAAGTCCCTTACCTTCCATCACCCCATTTATGGCTGCGGTTCAAGGGCCCTGGTTTCCCATGTGTAATACCTGTACCCAGGCTGCAAGAATTAAGTGAAATATTTTCTCTTAAACCAGTGTTTGGGGCGAATGCATTGGCTCACACCTGTAGTCTCAGCACTTTGGGAGGTGGAGGCAAGCAGATCACCCGAGGTCAGGAGCTCAAGACCAGCCTGGTCAACATGGAGAAACCCCGTCTCTACTAAAATTACAAAAGTTAGCCAAGTGTGGTGGCGCATGCCTGTAATCCCAGCTCCTCAGGAGCCTGAGGCAGGAGAATGGCTTGAACCAGTGAGGCAGAGGTTGCTGTGAGCCAAGATCGCGCCACTGCACTGCAGCCTGGGAGACAAGAGCGAGACTTTGTCTCAAAAAACAAAGCAAAACAAAACAAAACAAAAAGACTTTGGGCTGGACGAGGCGACTCACACCTGTGATCCTAGCACTTTGGGAGGCCGAGGCAGGAGGTTCACCTGAGGTCAGGAGTTCAAGACCAGCCTGGCCAATATGGCGAAACCCTGTCTCGATCAAAAATATTAAAAAATTAGCTGGGTGCAGTGGTGTGCACCTGTAGTCGCAGCTACTCAGGACGCTGAAGCATCACTTGAACCTGGGAGGCGGAGGTTGCAGTGAGCCGCGATTGCACCACTGCACTCCAGCCTGGGCGATACAGCAAGACTCGGTCTCAAAAAAACAAAAACAAACAAGCAAACAAAAGCTAATGTCTTCCTTTTTCTTAAAGTATTTGTTTTCCTTTTTACCTTTAACTATTAAGAGATAAAAGCCAACGTTTTACTTATTCCATATCTAGGAGCTAAAGGAGTATTTTGTCATTGAAAGGTCGAATAATTTTGAAGAGTGGGTTCTTTGCCAATAAGCAGTCCTTTCTTTTCTTTTTCTTTTTTTTTTTGAGACAGAGTTTCACTCTTGTTACCCAGGCTGGAGTGCAATGGTGCGATCTCGGCTCACCGCAACCTCCGCCTCCTGGGTTCAGGCAATTCTCCTGCCTCAGCCTCCTGAGTAGCTGGGATTACAGGCACGCGCCACCATGCCCAGCTAATGTTTTGTATTTTTAGTAGAGACGGGGTTTCACCATGTTGACCAGGTTGGTCTCGATCTCTTGACCTTGTGATCCACCCGCCTTGGCCTCCCAAACTGCTGGGATTACAGGCGTGAGCCACCGCGCCCGGCTTTTCTTTTTTTTTTTTTCTTTTTTTTTTTTTTTACAGGGTCTCACTTTGTCACCCAGGCTGAAGTGCAGCGGCACAATCTTGGCTCACTGCAACCTCGAGCTCCTGGGCTGAAGTGACCCTTCCACCTCAGCCCCCAAAGTAGCTGAAACTACAGGTGCATACCACTGCACCTGGTCAATTTTTCTATTTTTACCTTTATTTTTTTTTTTTATTTATTTTAAAACAAGCAGAAAAATTTTATTAAAGGAAAATTTTGCATGGTTTACTTTTCACCAGTCTGTTCTGGCATGCTTCTAATGATGTCAAAATCGCCTAAAAAATAAAAATACAGGAATTTTACAATTAATTTTAATAGCAACTGGTTCTGTAAAATTTCTGTACTTTCGTTATCGCTTCTGTAGACAATAGTCTGCAAATTAGCACTGATTTTTTGCAAAAGTTACCACATTAGCTGTACTGTCATTTTTCTTAAGGTTGATCAAATATAACCTAGAATCACAGCCATTATATGATCACACAAAATGATCATACAATAAAATTGGTTCATCACCAGCATTTATTTATAAAACCAAAGCTAGGGAAAGAACTAGGTCTGGGGACACACGCATGGTTCTTAATATAGCGAATATTTAGCCTGTCTTGACTATTACAAAATCAGAACAGCAAGAATATTTGCAGAATTTTTCTATTTTTAGTAGAGGCAAGGTTTTGCCATGCTGCCCCTGCTGGTGTTGAACTCCTGAGCTCAAGGGATCTGCCCACTTCAGCCTCCCAAAGTGTTGGGATTACAGGTGTGAACCGCCGTGCCCGGCCATACGAAGTCTTTTAGTTGCTGAACTTGGCGCACATGCAAAGCTGAAGCACACAGTTCTGCTCGAGGTGCTGTATTTTCCACATCTGTTCCTATTTTCATGAGGCCAACATGAAAAGATTCTCATTCCAGCTGGGTCCCTGGACGACTCACTCAGCCCTTCCAAACCACAGGTCCCGTCTCCAAACTGCAGGTCTCATCTGTAAATGGGAACATGAACCCACGTCTCAGATTGTCGGGAGGATTCCACATGAACATGCAGGTGAAGCTCGGTGTGTGTCGGGGGCGGGGTGCCAGTCACTGGGCGTGGCTCTAGCCACCGCTGGGACTTCCTCTGTCCTCAGTTCTTCCGGGGCTCCATGCTGGTGTGAATTTTCCCCTCTTTCTAAAGGTGCCCCTGGGCAATACACTGGGTTTCTCCTGCTTCCCCGGGCACCTGGCTTCCTCTCAGAGTGTACCTGCCCCAACCCTGGATTTGTCAGAGACGGGTTGTCATTGTCACCACCACAGTAATTACTGCCATTTATTTAGTATTCGAAATGTGCCAGGTGCTGCTCATGTCTTTTTGTTTGTTTTTTTGAAATGGAGGCTTGCTCTGTCACCCAGGTTGGAGAGCAGTGGCTCAATCTCGGCTCACTGCAACCTTTACCTCCCTGGTTCTAGTGATTCTTCTGCCTCGGCCTCTGGAGTAGCTGGGATTACAGGTGTGCGCCATCACACCTGGATAGTTTTTGTATTTTTAGTAGAAACAGGGTTTCACTATGTTGTTCACTATGTTGGCCAGGCTGGTCTCGAGCTCCTGACCCCTGGCAGTCTGCCCACCTCAGCCTCCCAAAGTACTCAGATTACAGGTGTGAGCCACAGCCTCTGGCCTCATGTCTTTTTTTAAAAATAGGATCTTCATGACAGCCCTGTCTAGTAGCTACTGTTCGTGCCTCAATTTACAGGTGAGGAAACTGAGGTTGCAGAGGGTTGGTGACAAGCAACAGTCACACAGGGAGGAGGTGTGTCTGCTTCCCGAGCCAAGCTCCCACCTTACTTCCAGAGGCCTGGCCTTTGTCCCCGTGGCCCTCAGGGACAACCAGCTGCTGCTGAGGCTCCTAGGCTGGGGAGTGGAAGAAAGGACCCAAGATGCCCCATCCCTCCACCCGCACGTGCCATGAGGCATTTCCTGTCCCTCTGGGCCTTGGTATCCCTTCTGTGAGGTGACACAAGTGGGCTGTGTGATCTCCAAGGTCTCTGGCTTGCAGATTCCCATGCACTTGATTCTAAATTGTGTTTATTGATTCCTGGGACATCGATGCTCGTGGGATCAACATGTCCCTGTGATCTGGGCTCTGTGGCACAGGCACTTCAGAGAACACTCTAGATGGGTGTTCTGTGGGCAGGTGAGGAGGTGCAGGCGCAGGAGGGTGTGCCGTGTGTTTTATAAGGACCTAGCTGGGGGCCTGCTCCAGCTTGACCTCACTGCGCCCGGCTAAGGTCACTGCCCTGCTGACCCAGACCAAGAGGTCCAGCTAGGGCCTGGCTACTGCGTCACTGCGTCACTGCGTCCTTCTCTTCATTCAGACTTTGAACTCTGATGACACCAAGTTGTGTGTGGCTGTGTGATATTGTGCTGGCCTAAAGCCAGAACCTGAGCAACACCATCTTTACAAAATGCAAAACTGTTTTTTAAATAAGTTGCAACAGCTGCCCCATTCTCCTCACAATAACTGCTGGCCCTTGGAATGTCCGGAGACCCCCACCCTCGTCTCCACCCAGGAGGGGAATTACAGAATCCCCTGGCCCTTGGAATGTCTGAAGCCTTTTCATCCCCATCCCTGCTCCTCACCCCCACTCCCAAGGTGGTTTTTCGGGTATAAAAAGTCTTGGCACCCTCCTTTCAACGCCACAGGTTTGAGAGACGTGAGTCCTCTGCGGTCGCCGGCATAATAAATGACCCTGCAATCTGGCATACTTTTGTCTTGGTGCTAACTTTCTATGCTCAGTCCAGTACAACAGCTGCTCAACAGTGTCTAGCGGACCATGGGGAGGGGTGTGCGGGTTGGAGCCAGGGAGCAGCGGGCTGCCCACCTCACTGCAGGGGCTGCCCTGGACCGTCATCCAGAAGGAGGAACAAGTGCAGCAGGCTCAGCAGAGCCAGTGTGAAGGCCGTGCCCTGTGCCAGGGGCCCAGGGGGTCTCCACTGTGCCCAGCCTTACCTCGTCTCCTTCATGGCAGCCCTGGGGAGCTGGAAGGCTGGGTATTGCCATCACCCCACTTATGGCTGGGGCTCCAAGACTCTACGAGCCTGGTGCAGGCGCCCGGTGGGAAGCCAGACCCCACTCCCAGTGGGACAATGCTGATCTGTTGCTGGCCCTACCTGCAGGTGGTCCCTGGCACAAGCTGCTGCCCATCAGGGCACAGGGTGGGCTCATCCCCACATCAGCATGGGCATTCCTGGGCATATGAGAATAACTGTATTTTTCTTTTCTTTTTTGGTGGGGGACGATGGAGTCTTGCTCTGTTGCCCAGGCTGGAGTGCAGTGGCATGATCTCGGCTCACTGCAACCTTTGCCTCCAGGGTTCAAGTGATTCACCTGCCTCAGCCTCCCAAGTAGCTGGGATTACAGGCACCCACCACCACACCCGGCTAATTTTTGTATTTTTAGTAGAGATGGGGTTTCACCATGTTGGCCAGGCTGGTCTCGAACTCCTGATCTCAGGTGATCCACCTGCCTCGGCCTCTCAAAGTGCTGGGATTACAGGTGTGAGCCACGGCACCTGGCCTGAGAATAACTATTTTTCTATTGAAAAAACAACTCTGCTCTGCTTACAGGGCTCCTGCTTGACCTCCTGTTTTGAAAAATTGGATTCTTAGAGGAAATGAGCACTCTGCAAGTTTTAGTTCTCCAAACGTGCACGTTCAATCTCCACTGCTTTCCAAAGGCAAGGTACCGAAGATCTGAAAATCAGACGGTGGCTAGCACTGCCCAGAGGCCGTGTTACTAAAAACATTTCGGTGGTGCCGGGGCTGCCGAGGGCCTGGGGCTGGGGCTGTGGCATTTCCTTTCACTACAACCCCCGGGCGGTGGTCAGTGTCCTCTCCCCTCTCTGAGCAGACTCAAGCATTGAGCTTGTATTTCTCTGCACTGGTTCCCATTTCAGTAGTAATAGGGACCCTCCCAGCACACGAGGTGATGTCTGTGATGTGGCCCCAGGAGCAGGCTAGGGGTTAGGGGGGCTGAAGCCTCATGTGGGAAAGCAGCACCCCCACCAACCAACCCTCTACCCCCTTACCCCGCTGTCTCCACACCCCTTTCTTCCTGCTGTGAATTTCTCTGTTACCAAGTGGCCCCGTCAGATGTGGGGTTTGGGTCAGTTAGGTGCTTCTCCCAGTAAAGCTCCCACTACGCTGGGTACTTGGTACTGTGCTGGGTAGATTTGGGGCGGGATTCTAGAGAGCATCCAGCGAAGTTGCTGCAGGAAAGGGCCAGTCACTGCCTGCCAGCCTTGGTGTGGGCCACGAGCTGACATTTCCCAAATTCCAGCCTCACTTTGTGGGCCAGGCAGCCCCTCTGACCTGTGAGCTGCCACCCTGAGCCTTTTGATGGCACTGACCCTGAGGGTTCCCTGCGGCCTTGTGTCCTCCCGAGCACGTGGCGGCCCCTCCCTGGCCTCAGAGACCCTGGCCTGGGTGCCCGATGCCCATCACCCCTACACAGGAGATGCTGAGGTGACCCCTCTGTTGGTAAACCAAGGCCCTGGTCGCTGAGGATGGCACTGGTTTTGCACTAGGGTGCTCCCAGGTGCTGACCTTGGCTCTGCTGTGGTTCTGTACCAGGCATGGCTGGGGTGCTGAGCAGACAGAGCCCTGCCCTCCTGAGCCCCAGGTTTTCAGAGGAGGCAGGAGGGGGAGGTGGTGATAGCAGGACCAGAGCAGCACCAAGGGCTGTGTGGGCCCAGCTGGGAGGATGGGCTCTGCCCGGGTGCAGGCCTGGGGGCCTCCAGGAGGAAGAGGCATATGAACCCTGCTTTGTAGGATGATCAGGGTCAGGTCCCAGGGGAGCATGAAGGCAAAGACTTAGGGTGCTGTTAGGGCCTCTGGGTCACACAAAGGTGACCAGTACCAGGGCTGGAGGGCAGGGGGCCTGGCTGGGAGGGAGTCGTGCTGCTCTTTTCCTGCGTCCCCCCATTCCTGCCCAGCCTCCCCTCCAAAGGAGCCCCTGCTCTCTCCAGCCTCGGGACCCTCGGTGGTCCCCAGAGGGCCAGCTATTGAGCTGTCCCAAGGTCACTCAGGATGTCCAATAATTGTCCTAACACTTTACCTGCTATGGAACAGTAATGAGAGGGTTTTCATTATTTGCGGGTGAGTGCTCCTGGCAGATGCCGACAGCCAGCAGATGTGGAGAGGCCGAGGTGATTTGTAAGGGCCGGTTCATCTGATGTACGGTAATTGCATCGGGTGACGTTGTCACTCAGAGGCTCGTCCTGGCCTGCTGGGATAAGGTAAAGGTCAGTTCAAAGATCCAGTTTAGGCTGGGCACGGTGGTTCATGCCTGTAATCCCAGCACTTTGGGAGGCTGAGGCAGGTGGATCACCTGAGGTCAGGAGTTTGAGAGCAGCCTGGCTAACCTGGTGAAACCCCATCTCTACTAAAATTGCAAAAATTAGCTGGGCGTAGTGGCAGGCACCTGTAATCCCAGCTACTCGGGAGCCTGAGGCAGAGGAATCACTTGAACCCGGGAGGCAGAGGTTGCAGTGAGCTGAGATCATACCACTGCGCTCCAGCCTGGGTGACAGAGCGAGACTCCATCTCAAAAAAAAAAAAAAAAAAAAAGATCCAGTTTGGCCACAGGAAGTGGGAGCAAATCCCCACTCACTCCCATGGGACTCCTGGGGAGGAGGCAGCATGTCAAGGCGGGAGCCATGGTCAGAGGGGCTGTCTGGCAGCCAGGACCCTACAGAAGGGCCCCTCCCCAAGGTTCTTGGGTGGTGGGGTGGGGAACAGCCCATCCCAGAGCTGGCTTGTCCCTCTTTGCCGGGGTTCTATTTGCAGCTCTTTGCAAGCCTTTCTGGGGTCCCGGAGCTGTGCCTGCCTAGGGCTTTCCTGACATTGTGGAATTCTTGTACTCCATGCCTTCCAAGGCCAAGTCTGTGACATCTGGCGTGGGCCCCACCAAGGGATGACAAGGAATTGCTTCCTCAGCTGCCCCAGTCGGCCTGGGCTGCCACAGCAAGTGCCATCAACGGGGGACTTCACCGGCAGATGTTTATTTTTTCACAGTTCTAGAGGCTAGAAGGCTGAGATCAGGGGGTCAGCGTGGCCTGTTTCTGCTGCGACCCCTCTTCTGGGCTTGTAAGCAGGTGCTGGATTGCCGTGTGCTCATGTGGCCTCTGTGCGCTCAGGAAAGAGAGAGCAGGAATGCTCTTTGGTGCCTCGTCCTCCTGGGACATTGGTCCTGTTATATGGGAGTCCCACCCTTATGCCTTCATTTAACCTGAATTACTCCACAAAGGCCCCATCTCCAGATGCTGTCACACTGTGGGTTAGGACTCCCCGTCTGGGCTCTCAGGCCTTGCTGCTTACAAGCTGTGTGACCTTGGTCAGGTCTCTGTCTCCTGGGGCCTCCATCGTCTCCTCTCTAGAATGGAGATAATGGTTCTTGCCTCATAGGCTCATTTACCCGATGGGTGCTACTTCCTGAGGGCCACCTGCCAGGCACCTGACCCTTGGGAATGTGCATAAGAGACACTAAATACCTTGGGCATGATGACCAAATCAGATCGTGGATTCTGAGTGACACCACCGTCCTTACCCCCAGAGGCAAGGTTCAGTATAATGTTGTATTAATAGTTTACTCTTTAAACAGTAGTGCATACTCTCTTTGTTTTCAGTAATTTAAAATAAGGAAGAGGCAACCTGGGTCTGGTCCCTGGTCAGAAAGGGTCTCCGGTGATGGATCAAAAGCAGGTGTGGTCTGGGGCACAGAAGGATGGAACCTAAGGGGAGGGGACTTACCCCAGCATTTCGAGTCAGATTTTTCAGGGACAGGTTCCTTCTCTAAAACTAGTGCTTGATATTATGAGCATATATGTTAGATGAACTTATGTTGGTATTTTAAAGGAGGCCAGTGGCTGAAGAGTCCCAAAGTGAGTTCTGTAATTTACTCATTTTTCATCCACATCTGAAGGCATGTTTGGGATAACAGATGTGAGGCACTGTCATCTCACTGTCACACCGATTGCTCACTGTTCTGAGAAGGTCACATCATCATTCATTAGCAATAATTAGTCCCCGGGCACCCCCTGCACTTCTTCACTCACCTGCTCCATTAACTTGGGTGCAAATCACAAGTTCCAGGTGCCAATCAATGGCGATCTATCCATAATGTACAAGGTGACGCTATTAGTTACAATATATTAACTGCCTAATTTAAAAATAAAAAAAGCTATCTTTATGAAGGGCAATTAACCACTAAGTGTAATTGATCATTCATAAACCTCTGATTAGGAAAGACAAATAATAAGAAAGGAATGAATCACCTGTGCTATTGAAGAAGACGCTGCCAGCCTGTCATCTGCATTCACTATGTGGTCAGTAGATGCAAGCCGCCTAAATTGCACCCGTCAGCTCCAGGGCTGGGGGTCTGGAGGCTCATTTCAGTGCAAAAACATGTGTTTTCACCACCGAAGCCTGTCTGTTTCTGTTGGGGGTTGTGAGGAGGCTGCAAGCTCAGGACACCCTGAGGGAAGTAGTGAGTGAGGGCATTTAGACTTCTCCATCAGTCAGTCATTCAGCAACTGTTTCTGGGGGATTGTGGCTTGCCAAGTCCTGTGGGAAGCCATGGGGATGCCTTGGAGACCTGAACAGATTCATCCCTGAACTCATGGAATTTATAGGCCAGGAAGAAAGGAAACAAATGCATAAATCAGATGATTGGAGACTGTGGTTCGTGTTACAAAGAAAAACTGTGACAGAGACAGGACGGGGGCAACGTTACACAGGATGGCGGGAAGAGGGGACATTGTCCTGAGTCCTGCCACCTTTTCCCAGTTGCCGTCACCGCCGCTGCCACTTGGGGCTGTATTTGGGGCCCTCCCACAGTAGTGGGGAATCGTGCCTGGCTTACCTGCCTTCTTTTTTTTTTTTTTTTGAGACAGAGTCTCACTCTGTCACCCCGACTGGAGTGCAGTGACGTGGTCTCAGCTCACTGCGACCTCCACCTCCCAGGTTTAAGCAATTCTCCTGCTTTAGCCTCCCGAGTAACTAGGACTAGAGATGCCAGCCACCATACCTGGCTAATTTTTTTGTATTTTTAAAAGAGGCAGGGTTTTTCCATGTTTACCAGACTGGTCTCGAACTCCTGGCTTCAAGTGATCCACCCACCTCAGCCTCCCAAAGTGCTCAGATTACAGACGTGAGCCACCGTGCCCCGCCTCATCTGCCCTCTCAGTGGTCCTCCACTCCAGTCTCATTTTCTGGCTGTCCCATCCACATACCCCATGCTGCTCGAGCTCTTTCTGTCTGAGAGGATGGGGCCAGTGCGTACCTGCCTGTTCACAAGGTGGGTGCCCTTCCCACCACCCGGCCTGCCCGTTCCTGCCATCTCCTTGTCTGTCGCTCAGATCTCCAGGCTGAATCCTCCAATCTTTAAGACCCCGCACTGGGCTGTGTCCTTTCCCCACCACGTGGGAGAGCTCCAGGAGCGCAGATTTCCGGTGTCTGACTCCACTCTAAGGAGGTATCAGCTCTGTCTCCAAAGTCTCAGACTGAAGGGGAGGAACAGAAAGCTCTTGACATTTCTGGGATTCAGCTCCCTCACCCATAACATGGGATAAATCACATTCACACTGGGTTGAGCTTGAGTTGAATTTTTGGCTGGGTTTCACTTGCTCAAACAGAAGTTGATTTCAAGCCGTAGTTCTAGGAACTGGGCTGACTCTATGTGTATTCCTTTCATTGGGGCCACATCTGTAAACAAAACTTGAGCACACACCTCCTCTCTGTGTATTTTCTATACATTTTAAATTACACGTTTAATACTGCATTACTGTATTGCTTAGATTATAAAAAATGTGCAACTTAGCCAGGTGCGGTGGCTCACGCCTGTAATCCCAGCACTTTGGGAGGCTGAGGCGGGCGGATCACGAGGTCAGGAGTTCGAGACCAGCCTGACCAACGTGGTAAAACCCCATCTCTTAAAAAACATAAAAAATATGCAACTTGAAAGAATGGGTGAAGAGTCAAGATGTCTGCATCTTCAGAGATCAGTGAAATGTATTTGTTTAGGGACCTGTCTGAGAACAGTGCTAGATGCAATTAGCATTGTTGGTTAATTTTACTAGGGTTTCTTTAAAGTGCCTCCTGGCCCTCGGACTTGAAGCTGGATGTCTTTTCCAAGAGTCCACACTGCAGCATGATGCAGATGTCAAGTATGACCACTGCCTTGTTGGGGCCAGTTTGTCCAGGGAGTGCTCTGTGATCTGGGTGAGGGAGCCAGGTCCTCCTTGTCACCCTCGCCCTAGGTCTGAGTGACCCAACCCATCCTCCTCTGCAGGTTCCTATAACACGCTGGGGTCCCTTCCTGGTGGGTGCCAGGCCCTCTAGCCTCCTCTCCCAGCACAGAAACACCAGACCCTGACCTTCCTAGCCCAGCTTGTCACCCTCTGCTCACCCTGTTTATATTCTGCATGGTGCGTCTCTCTTCTCAGTCACAACTTGCCCTTCCTTTGCGGGGACTTTTGTTTGTGCCCACCTCACACTGCACCCTGGATGGTGTCCTGGAGATCAGGACCCTGTCCATGCTCACGGCTACAGCGCTGTGTACCAGGCCTGTGCCAGGCATGTCGTAGGCGCTCAGTGACCATTTATAGAAGGGTGGGTGTTGTCTCATTTGGTGCATTCTGAAAACTTGCCCCGGTGCAGCCCAGATTCGTGGGTCTCCTGTGAAGACAGGAGGGAAGAAGCTCGGTGCCACCGGCCATTGGCAGCATCTCAGGTTCACGAGGCCTCCAGGCTGGGTTTGGGCAGGGTCTATGTCCTGTCTGTCTGTTCTGGAAGTGTCCCTGATGACTTTGGCAAACCTTTCTCCATGGATAGTGATGAGAAGACAAACCTTGCCTCGGGCCCTATGCCTTTGTACTTTTTGGGAAATATGGATCCAGAGTTAGTAAAGTGCAGCTCACTTGCAGTGGAATTACTAAGTGTGGTGGAAGAGACAGAGAAATAGCTGTGGACACTCAGAGCTGAGTGAGGATTGAGCCTGGCTAAATCACATTCATAGCCTGGCTAGAGATTGTGGAGAGGAGGCATTGCGTGGATCTCAGGGGCTGGGGAGAAGTGGCATAGGTGGGCCCGGCATGGTGGCTCATGCCTGGAATCTCAGCACTTTGAGAGACCAAGGCGGGTGGATCACCTGAGGTCAGGAGTTCGAACTAACCTGGCCAACATGGTGAAACCCTGTCTCTACTAAAAATACAAAAAGTTATCCAAGTGTGGTGGCAAGCGCCTGTAATCCCAGCTATTCCGGAGGCTGAGACAGGAGAATCATTTGAATCTGGGAGGTGGAGGTTGCAGTGAACTGGGATTGTGCCACTACATTCAGCCTGGGTGACAAGAACAAGACTCCTTCTCAAAAATAATTAAAAAAAAATAAAGAAGTGGCCCAGATGGAGAGGCGGGGGGACAGAACTGCATCCCAGGCAGGGGGAGAGGCACTGCAAAGGGAGGTCAGGTGGGGAACCTCAGGAAGCCTCAGGTGTATAAAGTCCAGTGAGGATGGAAAAGGGTTGTCAGGGCGTGGTCTGGGGTCCTCTGAGAAGGGGTCTGCTACAGCCCAGAAATCCCAGTGTGCACACACCCGGGGTCAGCCAGGGCCCCCCGGGCTCACAGTGGCCTGGCCTACTCTGGGCTTTGCTGGCTGCCTTTGGAGAAGCACCGCTCAGCCTCCTTCAGAGGCCCCACCCTCCCGTGCTGACTCCCCGGCCCTGTGTCTCCCTGCCGCAGACTGAAGCGCTCCCAGCTGAAGATCAGGTTCTGCACCAACGAGTCGCAGAAGTCGCGGGCAGAGCTGGTGGGGCAGCTTCGACGGCTGGGATTTGACATCTCTGAGGGGGAGGTGACCGCCCCGGCACCGGCAGCCTGCCAGATCCTGAAGGAGCGAGGCCTGCGACCGCACCTGCTCATCCACGACGGTAGGCCTGCCGGGCGCCAGGACCTCACGGGGGTGAAAGCTCCCACTTCCCAGGGTGGGGGCTGTGCAGAGGGCCTCTGTCACTGGGCTGGACCACTGAGAAGGACATAGAGGTAACACCTGGTTCCTGCCACCAATGCTCATGGGTGGAGGGGTGGAAACCTCATGGGACTTTCTGCTGGGGGCAAGTTAGGACCCAGCCCTGTCCATGCCTTGGCCTCATACCAGAGGGTCCTTAGGGCAGGTTCCAGATGGCTCCTGGGAGGAAAACCCTAAGCTGTTTTTCCTGATCTAGGATGGACCAAGGGTCCTGGGAATTTTTCAAGGGGGCGGAGTTCTGGCTCCCGTTGAGAAAGAGACAGAGAGAGAATATAAATGAGAAGCTGCATTGAGCTCCATAGCTTCTGATGTTCTAATGTCTGGCACTATAGCCTTGAACTATGTGAAAACAGTCCTGCTCTTTGGAACAGTTTGGAAACGGCCGTAAGAACAAGATTTGCATCCTGATTTTAGTCTGACTGTGAGAACAGAGCCCGTCTGATCCTCAGTGGGGAGTTTTTTTTTTTTTTTTGGAACGAAGCAGAAGGAACAATATTATCTGGTGCCTTCTGAATATTTAAAAAGAGGAGACATTAGCAATTCCAGACACTTCTCCATTGGTCCACTGTGCCCTCTTCCTTCCTGCTCACTTGATATTCTTATTTTTACAAACCACTAGGCAGAGGCAAGCGTGCTTTTTGCCTTTCCAGGGCAAGGTGGGGGCTCTCAAGAAGTGGCAGGTGCTCCCTGGAAAGCCCAAATGTCAACTTCATAGCCCTGGGGCTGGTTAAAGGTGACACGCCTGGCCTTTGGAAATCATGTTTCTCAAAATTCTTTCTCTGTAATCTAGGATCTCTGCTAGTGTCTTTAGAACATGGTCTTCAAAGAAAGAAGATTTAGGACAAATTATCTTCCCCCAGCCTCCAGAAAAGGGTTGCTGGACATGGGAGTGGAGCTGAAGAAGCCGGCAGGAGAGGGAGGGGGCATCTGCTTGGAGGGTGGCCTTGGCCAGTGAATCAGACAAGCAGACGGCACAGCTGGGAGGCTGGAGGGAGGACGTCCTTCCTCAGCTCTAATCCCGCTCTGTGTTTTCAATAACTACACCTGTGTTTTCAGACTTGGAATTTCTTTTGAATCATTGATGGATTTTCTGTCTAACATTTTGTGAAAAATTTCAAGCATACAGCAAAGTTCAAAGAATTTTTACTTGGAATAGTTTTTTCTTTGAGATAGAGTCTCACTGTCACCCAGGCTGGAGCGCAGCAGTGGTATGATCTTGGCTCCCTGTGACCTCTGCTTCCTGGGTTCAAGCGATTCTCCTGCCTCAGCCTCCCACATAGCTGGGTTTACAGGTATGCGCCATCACACCTGACTAATTTTTGTATTTTTAGTAGAGACGGAGTTTCCCCTTGTTGGCCAGGCTGGTTTTGAACTCCTGACCCCAGGTGATCCACCCCCCTTGGCCCCACAAAGTACCGGGATTACAGGCGTGAGCCACAGTGCCTGGCCTTACTTGGCATAGTTTTATACCCTTCACGTAAATTGTCAATGATATTTTTTGATGTTTTCTTCACTTTGTATCCATCCATCTTCTATCTATCCATGTTATTATTTAGAGGCATTTCAGAGTAAAATGCAGACATAGGTATACACCCCTAAACTCTTCAGCATAAACAATGAAATGTACAAACCTCAAGGGTACTTTTGCTGAGTTTTGACAAATGCCTGCACCCGTGGAACCCAACCCCAGCAACATCTGGACCATCACCGTCACTGACAGCTCTGACAGCTGCTTCATGCCTTCCCGGGTGGTCTCCACCCCTTGCCTCCTTGGAGGCAACCACTGTTTTGATTTTTTCCATTATAAATAAGTTATCCTATTCTAGAATCTTATGTAAATAGGATCATACAGTATAGAATTGTGTTGGGGCCTCCAGTGCCACCCCCAGGCTGAGTGATTCATTAGAAGGACTCACAGAACTCAGAAAAGCTGTTACACTCACAGTTAGATGTATTATCGTGAAAGAATAAAGATTAAATTCAGCAAAGAGAGGAGGCACATGGGCCAGAGCCTAGGAGAAGCCAGGCGTGAGCTTCCAGTTGTCCCTTCAACTTGGAATCCTACTGGGGCACGCTTGATTCTTCCAGCAATGATGTGTGACAACCTGGGAAGTGTTGGCCACCAGGGATGCTCACGGGAGCCTCAGTGTCCAGGGTTTTCGTGTAGGCATTAGCACCTGCGTGACTGACCTTAGTGACTCAGTCTCCAGCCCTCCAGGGTCCAAACTGGTACAGCTTGGCCAGGGCCTCAGGCATGCAGAAACAAGCATTCACTGCAAGCCAAGCTGTTAGCACCCAGGGCCCACAGCCTTGGGCATACAAAACACGTTTTACCAGGTAGGACATTGTGAGGGCTCAGGGGTTATCTCCTGGGAGCCAGTCCTGAAGACAAGCCTGTTTTGGAATGTGTAGGGTTTGAGCAGCAGTCCTGGTGAGTTAACCCTTTTCTTCACAGTAGTCTTTCGTGTAAGGGTTCTTTTACCCAACATCATGTTTTTGAGACTCATCCATATTGTTGCATGTATCGGCAGTGTTGTTCATTTTTATCGCAGAGTAGTATTCCATTGAGTGAAGAGACTGCAGTTTATCCATTCACATGTTGTTGATACCTGGATTGTTATCAGTTTTAGTCTATGACGAACAAATGTGCTATGAACATTCTTACACAGTTCTTTTGGGCAAATACCTAGCAGCCAAAATACTGGGTCATAGGGTACGTGTATGTTCACCTTTATAAAATACTGCCAGACCTTTTTTCCAGATGGGGTTGTACTATTTTACACTTTCTCCATCCATTGCAGCTGTCCAGTATCCTCACCAGCCCTTGGTGTTATCAGTCTTTTTAATTCTCACCATTCTGGTGGGTATGAAATGGTATCTCATTGTGTATTTGTTTCTCTTTTTTTTTTTTGAGACAGAGTCTCACCCTGTTGCCCAGGATGGAGTGCAGTGGTGCAATCTCAGCCCACTGCAACTTCCGCCTCCCGGGTTCAAGTGATTCTCCTGCCACAGCCTCCCGAGTAGCTGGGATAACAGGTGCTTGCCACCACACCCAGCTAGTTTTTATATTTTTAGTAGAGATGGGGTTTCACCGTGTTGGCCAGGCTGGTCTTGAACTACTGACCTCAGGTGATCTGCTCGCCTCAGCCTCCCAAAATGCTGGGATTACAGGCGTGAGCCACTGCGCGTCAGTTTCTTTTTAATTTAGAAAGGTCAACATCTAATCCTAAGAGAGATGACAGCATGTTTCTTCTAGGACCTGAAGACACAAAGCCAATGATTTGATCAATCCTTGTAAATTTTCCTATTTTAATTTAAAATGGGGAGGGCAAAGGAGAAGGAGGAAGAGAGTTTTCTAAGGGAGTTGGTGAACAGGGCCTGTGGGGATGGAATCCTGCTCCTTTTCTTCAGGACATATGTGTGGGGTCACCTGAAATGTGTCAAGGGTTCTTACAGTTTGGGACCAGTAGTGCCAGCCCTCCAAGGCTTGCAAGCAGCCCCATTTCCTGCTGCTGCGGGTCTGTGTCTTCTGAGATTTCCCTTCTTAGTTGCAAAGCTGTGGGTTTCCTGCCTGTGGTCGTGAACTCAGGAGGCTCCTGGGCTGATTTGTTGGGATGGAGGGTCCTGGGGGTGGGTCCACCTTTCTCCTCACATGCTCTCGGTGAGGAACCGAAGTCCTTCCTCTGTGAAATGGGAATAACACCCTCCTGTGTCCACCTCCCATGGTAGCTGTAGGATCAGAAAGAAATGCATCTGAGAAAGGGGAGGACATGCAAACGGCGTTCCTGGTAGGAGATGGGGAGGTAGGCCATGTTCTCCCGAGGCTGAGTCACTCAGTCACACACTCTTTCTCTCCAGGAGTCCGCTCAGAATTTGATCAGATCGACACATCCAACCCAAACTGTGTGGTAATCGCAGATGCAGGAGAAAGCTTTTCTTATCAAAACATGAATAGCGCCTTCCAGGTGCTCATGGAGCTGGAGAGTCCTGTGCTCATATCACTGGGAAAAGGGTAAGTTGGCTCTAGGGAGAGTCACTTCTCATTGCTTTGCCCATGCCAGTCTCTGGCTTGTGGAATCAGGCAGAGAAGGAGGCAGAAGGGGGTGTGGGGGGAGCACCGGTGACCTTCGTTGCCCTCCCTCCCTTTTCCATGCTTTCTCTCTTCATTTCTTTATTCCTCTCCTTTAATCATTTCTTTAGGGAATAGGAACACTCCGTCTTCAGGAGCTGGTTGATCAAGCTTCCATATGCAGTCTAGACTAGAAAGGCGCATCATTGCAGGTGGAGACCCCTGGAGACCTCAGAGGCCAAGTGTTGATTGTCCCAAGTTTAGAGTAAAGAAGGAGAAGATATATTTGCGTTGAATGTAGCAGGGTGTTGGAGGATGCTCTCAGGGGTTACCTAATTAGTGAGAAGCAGGCTTGCGGCCCCATTGGCTCCAGTCTGAGTAGCCACAGTCAGTGTCTGGCCACAGATCCCTGCCTTTGTAAAGTTGTGATTTTGTGATCTGTGTTTTGTCTGGTCCTCCAGCACGTGCCCTGCCATCTCTTAAACTAAAGTGTTGGTTATTTTTAACGTTTTTCTTATACTGAGATAGCACATGTTCATTGAAGAAAAATTAGACAATACAGATGAGCAGAAGAAGAAACCAGAAAGTATATTTAGTCCCACTGCACGAGGAGAACACCTGTCACTATTCTGGTGTATGTCCTTGCAAGTGGTTTCCTGTGCGAATACTCCATCACGGATGGGGGTTTTCACAACACTGGTGTCACACTTGACCTTGTTTTGTCACCTGTTTTTTATTGTTCACCAAACAATATTTGTGAATGACTTAGCATGCAGAAAATGAGCATGTCTTGGGGCGTGGTTATCTATTGTGTGGCTATCTTATAATTTTTATTTATTTATTTAGAGACAGTGTCTCGCACTGTCGCCCAAGCAGCAGTGCAGTGGTGCGATGTTGGCTTGCTGCAACCTCCACCTCCCAGGTTCAAGCGATTCTCCTGTCTTAGCCTCCTGAGTAGCTGGGACTACAGGTGTGCACCACCACACCAGGCTAATTTTTGTATTTTTAGTAGACATGGGATTTCACCATGTTGGCCAGGATGGTCTTGATCTTCTGACCTCATGATCTACCAGCCTCAACCTCCCAAACTGCTGGGATTACAGGTGTAAGCCACCACACCCAGCCTCTTATAATTTTTTTTTCTTTTTTTTCTGGTTATAAGTTTATTCAATGCAAAATAACCCTCTCCAATTGTACTGAGGTGGCTAACCACGTCCATGACCAAATACGCCTCTAAACTGGAATTCAGTTGCTGACCCAGCCCCAGCCCCAGTTTTCTCATCAGCACCAGGAGACACAGCCCTCCATCTGTGGGTGTCTCTCCCCGTCTGTGGGTGTCTCTCCCCGTCTGTGGGTGTCTCTC
>NW_022436953.1:27621003-27693400 GCF_009761245.1 Sapajus apella
CTCTCCCCGTCTGTGGGTGTCTCTCCCCGTCTGTGGGTGTCTCTCCCTGTCTGTGGGTTTCTCTCCCTGTCTGTGGGTGTCTCTCCCTGTCTGTGAGTGTCTTCGCCGGCTTCCCTTCTTGTGGGCCTTGCAGGTTGGTCATGCTCCGGACCTTTAGGCCGCAGCCTGCCAGTCTCCTGACAGCTGTGGCATGGGGTGGCGGACATGCTCCCCAGGGGCAGAAAGAGGTAATCACAGAGATTCTGGATGCCGGTGTGGGTAAGGTGCCAGTGGAAGTGTCTCCAGGCAGCCTGTTCCTGCACACAGCCTCGGGACTTGAGAGACCGTGTGGCCTTCATGATGTGAAGGTTGGGCACATTCTCATCTACCACCTCCGGGTCTTAGGCAGGTGGACGTTCTTGTTGGCCACCACGACTCCCTCCTTAAAAATGAGTTCATAAGCCGGGTGCAGTGGCTCACACCTGTAATCCCAGCGCTTTGGAAGGCCAAGGTGGGCAGATCACCTGAGGTCAGGCATTTGAGATCAACCTGCCTACTGTGGCAAAACCTTGTCTCTACTAAAAGTATAAAAATTAGCTGGGTGTGGTGTCAGGTGCCTATAATCCCAGCTACTCGGGAGGCTGAGGCAGGAGAATTGCTTGAATCTGGGAGGCAGATGTTGCAGTGAGCCGAGATTGCACCACGGCACTCCAGCCGGGGTGACAAGAGAGGAACTGCGTCTCAAAAAAAAAGGAGTTCATAAATGGCAATCTGGTTCTTCTTAGGCACCAGCATCTCTGCAGCTGTAGGGGCGGGGCCGGGGCCGGGTCTGGAAAGCGGATTTTTCTAATCGATCCCTGCTGACGGGCCTCTGGGCTCTCCCTGGATTTTCACTGCAGTCGGGCTGTGATGAGCATCTCGTTGCATTTCGGATGATGTCTCTGGATACAGTTACAGAACGCGTATTTTTGAGGCGCATGAGGCATGCCGCCAAGTTGTTTCCAAAAAGCTACACAGATTGGTTCTGCACAGCCTAGAATTCTAGAATCACAGGCCCCTGAAGTTGCAAGGACACTTTGGAGTGTCTGCCTCAGCTTCTCACGAAGTGTGGGAATTGCGAGGCCACGGTGGAGGAAGTGTTTTCCAGCTTCGGTGCCTCTGGTGACAGCGCGCCCACCTCTGCTTGCTGCACAGGGCCAGCTGATGGAACAGACAGGGAAGGACTTTTTATCTGGCCACTGGCAACTGCCATGCACTTGATGTGCCCCATTTTGTGTAATTTTGACCACAACCCTGTGTGCTCTGGGCAGGTCAGTGGCATTTTGCGAGTGGGGTGTTGAGGCCACAGGAGGTGAGCTAAGCTGCTGTCCCCCAGCTGCTGAGTGCTGAGAGGACCAGGAACGCCACTTAGCATGGCCGATCCCAGACCCTGTGCTTGTCACCTCTAAGCTACATTCTAGAGCAGACGTTTCACCCAGATAAGCCTTAAATGTGAGCCGGGCACGGTAGCTCACGCCTGTAATCCCAGAACTTTGGGAGGCCGAGGTAGGCAGATCACCTGTTTGAGACCAGCCTGGCCAACATGGTGAAACCCTGTCTCTACAAAAATACAAAAATTAGCCAGGCGTGGTGATGCATGCCTGTAATACCAGCCGCTCGGGAGGCTGAGGCAGGAGAATCACTTGAACCCAGGAGGCAGAGGTTGCAGTGAGCCGAGATTGCGCTATTGCCCTCCAGCCTGGGCAGCAGAGCGAGACTCCATCTCGAAAAACAAAAGACAAAACCTTAAATGTATTTTTGAGGCTGTGTTTAAAAATGGGGAGATTTTACACAAAATACCCAGATTTCTGGATTCTTCTGAAGCATCAGAAGATCTGACAGTACCGAGCCTCACATTCCTGCACATGCTGCGATGTAGCTGGAGCCACTGACTCCTTTGGCTCCAGTTTACCACAGACCCCACCCCGCCCTGTTGTCCATCTCCAGATGGCAGAGTCAGCTACCATTTATTGTGTTCCGTTTGTTGTTTTCATAGAGAAGTATTTCTTCACGCTGTGTCTCTGTCAAAAATGGGCAAGTGAAAGATCTTTCAAGAAATAAAAGAGGATTTTCTTGTTAGTGACTAAAAGTTTCTAGTCTGTTTATCATATAATAAAATGTGTCCTGGCCGGGCGCGGTGGCTCAAGCCTGTAATCCCAGCACTTTGGGAGGCCGAGGAGGGTGGATCACGAGGTCAAGAGATCGAGACCATCCTGGTCAACACGGTGAAACCCCGTCTCTACTAAAAATACAAAAAAGTAGCTGGGCATGGTGGCGCGTGCCTGTAGTCCCAGCTACTCAGGAGGCTGGGGCAGGAGAATTGCCTGAACCCAGGAGGCGGAGGTTGCGGTGAGCCGAGATCGTGCCATTGCACTCCAGCCTGGGTAACAAGAGTGAAACTCTGTCCCAAAGAAAAAGAAAAAAAAAAAAAAAAAAATGTGTCCTGTGTGGGGTCAGGGTCCTTAGAGAAGCCGAAGCTACGGGTTATAGCTATAGAGAGAGATTGATTGTGAGGCCTGGCGAGTCCAAAGTCTGCAGGGTAGGGCTGGCAGGCTGGGACTCCGGAAGGAGCCGCGGCAGAGTCCTGAGGCCATCCGTCTGCTGGTGAAATTCTTGATCCGGGAAGGTCAGTCTTTCTTCTAGTAAAGCCTGCAACTAGTTGTATGCGGTTCAAATGTTAATCTCATCCAAAAACCTCTTCACAGAAACATCCAGAATAATGTTTGATCACGTATCTGGGCACCGTGGCCCAGCCAAGTTGGCATGTAAAATTAATCATTGCAGTCACTTTTTAAGATAGAGTCTTGCTCTTGTCACCCAGGCTGGAGCGAAATGACACGGTCTTGGCTCACTGCAACCTCTGCCTCCTGGGTTTTGGTGATTCTCCTGCCTCAGTCAACCAAGTAGCTGGGATTACAGGCGCACGCCACCACGCCGGGCTAACTTTTGTATTTGTGGTAGAGACGGGGTTTCACCATGTTGGCCAGGCTGGTCTTGAATTCCTGACCTCAGGTCATCCACCTGCCTCGGCCTCCCAATGTGCTGGGATTACAGGCATGAGCCACCAGGCTCGGCCACACTTTTTTCTTTAAAGACGTTTCATGCTGAGCTTGGTGGCCATCGCCTGCAACCCCAGCACTTTGGGGGGCTGAGATGGGAGAGAGCTTGAGGCCAGGAGTTCGAGACCAGCAGGGCAACATAGCGAGATTCCAGCTCTACAAAAATGAAAAGCAGGCCGGGCGCGGTGGCTCAAGCCTGTAATCCCAGCACTGTGGGAGGCCGAGGCGGGTGGATCACGAGGTCAAGAGATCGAGACCATCCTGGTCAACACGGTGAAACCCCGTCTCTACTAAAACTACAAAAAATGAGCTGGGCATGGTGGCGCGTGCCTGTAGTCCCAGCTACTCAGGAGGCTGAGGCAGGAGAATTGCCTGAACCCAGGAGGCGGAGGTTGCGGTGAGCCGAGATCGCGCCATTGCACTCCAGCCTGGGTAACAAGAGCGAAACTCCGTCTCAAAAAAAAAAAAAAAAAAAAAGAAAAAAAAAAAAAAAAATAAAGTAGTTTCATAATTATTAAAAATCACTATTTTACATTGTAGAGAATAATAGAATAGGTATAGTGTTGAAAAAAAAACGGAAGCAGTTGCTTTTAGCTGTGTAATACTGCAGCAAATGTCATAGGAGACAGGCTTTGTTTACAATAGGAGATTAGTGGGGTTTCTGCTGACGGGGGGAACCAGTGGTTTTGGGGGCTAGGTCCCAGCTTCTCAGGACAGCCCGAGGACACCGGAAGAGGTGCTGCCACCGTGCTGTCCTCGGCTGTGGGTCACCGCCGGTGAGGCTGTCCTGCACTGCAGGTCTCAGGGGTGCAGGCTGAGCGGTGCCCCCCAAGGAGGCAGCAGCAGTGGGTGGAGGCGGCGGAGCAGACTGTCCCCCTCCTGGAAATGGAGTGATTTACATTTGGCATCTGTTTGGACCCAAGAGTGGGAATTGGCTTTGTAATTTCTTCTGTCATGCTGCCCTCAGAAAATTAAGCTGTTTACGGGACAGACTATGGAAGGTTAATGGCTCTTCTGGGAAAGGTCAAGTGGTCATTTTCAGGGAGGCTGTGCTGAATAATCAGAACCAGCAGAAGAATAAAGCATCAGATCACATCTGACTCCTCCTTCCGGATTCCCCCTTGCTTTCCAGCATCCAGGGTTTCCTCATTGTGGCTAGGACCTTCACTTCCTAAGTGGGGCTGCCTTGGCTGGGATCTACCAGCAGCAGGAGAAATACATCGCATCTCTAGTGTGCGGCGATTACCAGGTCTTTATATTAAAAAAAAAAATTTTAAGTGCCTTTATTTGCTGTGTCTCTAAAAAATGTTTTCAACTAACAGTAGGCCTCAAGATGCCTTTTTGTTTTTCTGAATGAATAAGGAATAAAGAAAAATTCAGGGCACTGTAAAATCAAGCCCAGATTCGGTTTTTTAAAAAAGAAATATTAAAGTTTCTAATTTTAATTTCTGGAAGTTAGTGTTCTCCTTGGACGCTGAAGGTTAGCATAGCAAAGACAAGGTGCTGATTGTGTATTTTAAGTGGCACATTCAGTTTTTTTAAATCCCATCCAGGACTAAATTTAAACATAAGAAAATCCAGGTTTCTTTCGCTTTAGAAGACGCTGCGGGAACGTGAGTCCAGCAGAAGTGGCACCACATGGGTCCCCTTGGGAGGTTTCTCCAGCTGATGGGAGGTGCTTGCACCCGCCCACCCAGCCTGCATCTCCTGCAGCTGGCTCCAGGGCAGCTGAGGGACAAGGGTCTGGGCCCACCCAGAGCCCTCAGCTCCAACCAGAGCTGTCCCTGTCGCAGTGGGGTCATTTTGTTGATTTAAGATTTTCTTTTCTTGCTGGGTATTTCCTGTGTGGGGTATATTCTTTCCTCCATCCTGGATTACTTTCACACATCACTTCCTTAGGGAGGCCCTCCCTACCTACCTCGGTGCCCTCCTTCTCCTGGCACAGATGGGCAGGAGGGGACGAGGTTCATGGCCCCTGAGGGCCTGCAGAGGGCCTTGCCTGGGGTGGCGTGGCCACTATGGTTCTCAGTAGAGTGCTCAGTGGATTCCAAGGTGCTCCCTGGACCTGGACCTCTCCTTCACCTCCTTCTAGCTTAGATCTCAGCTTCCCGTGCATCTCCTCCTTCCCTGTCCCCAGCCTGTCCTCGCCCTGTACAAGCAGACTGCCCATCATCTGGGTCCTGCCCTTTAGAGTTTGTCCGTGGGCTTCCTTGTTTCCCCACCGACTGTGAGTCCCTGGGAGCAGGGCTGGGGCTGGGAGTGTCCCCGAGTCCTGCAACGGGCTGTGGAGCATCTGGGGTCGTTAATGCCGAGGGGACCAGGGTAACCTGGGGCCAGTTGCATCTCCACCCAGTGCAGGCCCCAGGACCTGGTGTCCCCTCACCGTTTCCCAAGAACTCTGGAACCCCCTAAGGAAATCACTGTTGCAAAGTAGCCGATTGTCCAACTGGGAAAAAGGCAGTGCTTTTTTGAGGCCATATAAATGCAAAATATACATTTGAAGTCTGCGTTTAAGACAGGAACTTAGAGATTTCTAAGCCTGTTTTGGGGGTCACTCTCTGAAAGGGGGGGCATTTGCAGGCCCCCCTGTGTGAGCATGCACAGTGGCCCAGCTGGCACGGACGCTGGGCTGCGGCACCAGAGCAGAGCCTTGGCAGCTATGGGACAGGCCTGGGGTTCACGTGGAGAGTCCCAAGCCCTGTCATGACAGGAGATGCCCACACTTTGAACAAACAGACTCTGAGCTCCAAAGCCGGCTAACGGGTGTGGCACGGGACCAGCCCTGGCAGGGCCCAGGTTTGGCTGAAGCCCATGCCTGCAGCCAGCTTGCATTTAGCCAGGAAGCGTCTGAGCAGGCAGTGGAGGACGCACAGGGTGAGCGGTCATCCCACAGGAGTGGCTGGTGCGCCTCGCAGGCTCCTACAGCTTCAAGGCATCAGGCGGGCAGAAACGGACAGGCAGCGTCCCCAGGCCCGGGACAGCTCCGAGGAGCTCAGTTCTCACAGCCCAGGTGGGAACACATTTCAAGCCCCCGAATTGAACAGGGCTGTGTTCATGTTTCCCTTACCCCAGCTCATATGTCATTGCCTGCGTCTCAGCTGCGTGAACGGTTATTTATCGTCACGTTTGCCTACCTCATCTGCGCAGTTTCTGCGTGCAAGGTACCCAGTTAATAACTTTGCATGCATTGTTTTGTTCAAGCTTCACAGCAATCTGTGAGATAGGTATTGTTTATTGTTCATTTTGCCCATTTTACAGATGAGGAAATGGAGGCCCACAGGCATAAGCAACCCAAAGTCACCCCGTTAGAAGGTCTGCGCTGAAGTCTGCATGTGCGCTCGGGTCCCTCTCGCTGTCTGCATACGTGCTTTCTCCACGCCTCCCAAATCCAGAGGGCATGGCAGGAGGAGAGGGAAACGGACGTGATGGTGGAGGGCAACACATTTTACTGATTCCAAGAATCAAGCCCCCTTCTGTATTCCGTGCGTCTGCAGAGCAGCGCAGGTTAAAGCACTTCTCCCCTCGTGGTAGTCAATTGACTTTGTTCAGCCAGAGCTGGGTCCGGCCCGCTGTGTGTCTGGATTGTAGGTGCCTTGAGGCTCAGTGTGATGTGATCGTGGGGTGGGCCAGGCTGGGCTGCAGCTGGCCACCAAGCCAGCATGGGGCTCACCACTGCTGTTTGAGAAAGGAATGCTCCCTCGCTCAGAGCTTGTCTCGACC
The DNA here is from genome assembly GCF_009761245.1 of Sapajus apella. Taxonomy (NCBI): domain Eukaryota; kingdom Metazoa; phylum Chordata; class Mammalia; order Primates; family Cebidae; genus Sapajus; species Sapajus apella. The sequence continues at coordinate 27,627,801 of NW_022436953.1, forward strand.
TCCATGAGACAGGAGAAGAAATAGTTGTCTTCTCATAAAAGCATCTGGCGCCCGTGAAACCTGGCACCTCGCTTGACCTCCGGCTAATAGGGGATGATGCAGCAGGGTGCTGTGGAACTAATGGAGTTCTCTTCTTCAGCCAGCAATTAGGGGTTAATTATTAGCAATTGGGGGTTCACCACATGCTCTGTGGACCTGCTGTTCCTTCCCAGGACACAGGTTACTTATCTTTCTCTGCATTAGCGACTGGAACCATCTGCCCTTGGAGTCCCCTGTTAATCATTGCAGCAGGGTCCCCACAAGGCTGACAGCAGGGGTGCGTTCTGTGTGACCTGTGGCGGCGTCCCTGCTCTGTGGTGCTGGCCCCCTGCAGTCATTCTCAGTGTGGCACCTGGCCCGCCCGTTAGACGCCCGCACTCAGCTCCCCGCGCTCCCTCTGCTCTCTCCTAGGCGTTACTACAAGGAGACCTCTGGCCTGATGCTGGACGTTGGTCCCTACATGAAGGCGCTTGAGGTATCGGTCCTGGCTCTGTCCCAAGCTCTCTTCAGACCCCAGGGCACCTGGGACATTTGGGGGGTCTTTTTTGAGAAGAGGCTGTGCGTAATTAACCTACGAATGGCCTTTTGTGTTTCCACGAAAGCCACCCTCCTATGGGGGCTCCCCTGGTCAGGTCCTCAGCTGTCCTCCTCCCTCCTCCTCCTCCCCCTCCTCCCCGTCCTCCAGTGGGCACAGCCCCCTGCCCACTGTGGGCCCTGCGGCTTTCCCAGCTTCTTTCCGCCACGCTCCTCCCTGCCATGCTCCTCCCTGCCACGCTCCTCCCTGCCATGCTCCTTCCGGGCTGGCGCCTGTGGCAGTGCTGACCACCAGCCTCATTCCTGACCCTGGGCATCTGCAGCACCTCAGGCTTGACGGGTCCTCACTGGACTCCTTCCCTACTCCCCATTCAGTTTCCAAGGCCATCTGTGGCCCGGCCTCTGGGTGGGGCTCCCCCGGGTCCACTCTGGCCCACGTCCCATCAGCTGCCCCAGGTCAGCCTCACAGCTATCCCATCGTCACAGCTGCAGCAGCTCGTCCTGCCTGCCTGCAGTCAGGTGGGAGGGAGAGGCCTGTGATGAGCTGGGAGTGGGCCGGGGATGAGAAGGGGAGAAGGGGTGAGAGAACCGAGCTGCAGCTGAGTGAGCAAGCACTGCTCTCCTGGCCCTTGGGAGCCCTGCAGTTTTGCCAGCTCTTGGGTGCCTCCTGCTGTAGGTAGGCCTTTGAGCGCATGGCAGGATGCCTGGTGCTAGGTGACCCGAGGGACCCAGGCAGCCTTTTAGGGATTCATGAGGCTCCTGCCTGTGAGATGTGTTCTCAGGCCCACAGCATTTTGCTTCTTCAAGGCTCTTGACCCTTGGGGGCACCTTTGGGCCAGGGTTTCTGCACCTGGGCATACACCTGTTCCTTGATCCCAAGCCCATGCCACGTCCCCCTCTCTTTTCCCAGTATGCCTGTGGCATCCAAGCTGAGGTTGTGGGGAAGCCTTCTCCTGAGTTTTTCAAGTCTGCCCTGCAAGCAATAGGTGTGGAAGCCCACCAGGTAGGTTGGCGCCGTGTGAAGTGGGTTGGGGGAGGCAGCCCCGTCAGGGGGGCCCTGGAGCTTGGAGCAGATCACAGGACTCAGGCAGACTGTGGGGTTGGCGGGGCAGCCAAGTGTGGGCTCTCCATGAGAGCTGACCCGGCTGGGAAGGAAGGGAAAGACAGCAAACGAAATCCATTGAATAGTTTCAACTGTGAAGTTACTTTCTTTCTTTTTTTTTTTGGAGACGGAGTTTCGCTCTTGTTACCCAGGCTGGAGTGCAATGGTGCGATCTCGGCCCACCGCAACCTCCGCCTCCTGGGTTCAGGCAATTCTCCTGCCTCAGCCTCCTGAGTAGCTGGGATTACAGGCACACGCCACCATGCCCAGCTAATGTTTTGTATTTTTAGTAGAGACGGGGTTTCACCATGTTGACCAGGATGGTCTCAATCTCTTGACCTCGTGATCCACCCGCCTCGGCCTCCCAAAGTGCTGGGTTTACAGGCTTGAGCCACCGCGCCCGGCCTGAAGTTACTTACAATGTGAAAGCAAGAAGCAGAAATGCTATGGCATTTCCGGGGTGAGTTTTTGCTTCTTCTCTGGAAGGATAAGAATTGACAAGTCCTATCAGTGTATTAATATAGTTCACTGGCAAGACAGTATAACGGCAAGATTACAACAATATGGTGGAAATAATAAAGTCACTCATTTTGCCACTGTTATATTTTGACTATTTGGGGATAGATTGCCTTCCAGACTTCCAAATTTTAGAAAGGAAAAAGAATCGGTTATGATTTTATCGTCTGTGGCCACCCCACCCCACCCTAAGTGAGTATGGCTTCTCCCTCTGTCACCGCGGCTAGAGTGCAGTGGTACAGTCATGGCTCACTCTAGCCTAGACCTCCCAGGCTCAAGCAATCCTGCCACCTCAGTGCCTCCTTATCCCCCAAGCCCCCAAGGAGTAGCTGAGACTACAGGTATATGCCACCACACCTGGCTAACTTTTGTATTTTTGTACAGATAGGGTTTCACCAGGTTGCCCAGACTGGTCTTGAACTCCTAACTCAAGCCATCCTCCTGCCTCAGCCTCCCAAAATGCAGGGATTACAGGCCTAAGCCACCACACACAAACCCCTCCAGCAGGTTTTCTGAAAGTTTGTAAGAAACAGTGGGCAGCCAGCATGGTGGCTCACACCTGTAATCCCAGCACTTTGGGAGGCTGAGGAGGGTGGATCACTTGGGTGATCACTCAGGAGTCTGAGACCAGCTTGGCCAACATGATGAAATCCATCTCTACTAAAAATACAGCAAAGCCAAAAAAAATTAGCTGGGTGAGATGGCACATGCCTAGTAATCCCAGCTACTCAGGAAGCTGAGGCATGAGAATCGCTTGAACCTGGGAGGTAGAAGTTGCAGTGAGCCAGGATCGCACCACTGCACTCCAGTCTGGGTGATAAAGCGAGACTCCATCTCAAAAACAAACAAAAAAACAGGCAGAGTCCACAGCTGTCCCAGGCTGTCCTGCGGCCTCCTGGGAAGTGGGCAGCAGAAGCGTGGGTGGGGAGTCCCCCAGGTGTGAAGCCTGGTGTGTGTTTCCCCTGAGCGCATTTCGGTCCAGAATGCTGGTGCCTCATGGTGCTTTGAGAATGATGGCCCAAAGCTGCCAAAGCCTAGAGATATCAGAAGATGCAGGCTCTCTGGAGCCACCATGCCCAGCCCATATTTTTTCATCTTTAAATATTTCTTCATATGTCTAAAAGAGATTCTTTTTAAAGGCATAGATAATACCATTATTTAGTATTATTACTAAATAAAACAAACAATAATTCCTCAATAGCATTAAATATTCAATCATTGTTCACATTTCCCTGCTTATCTGGTAAATGTTATATGCCGTTTACAATGCGTTTGAATCAGGATCCACATGAAGTCCTTCCATTGTGATTGGTCAGTGTGATTCTTAAGTGTCTTTTCATCTACTGATCCCCTGATCCTCTCACTTCCCCTCTGCCTTTGTTTTTCTTGAAACTTTTTGAAGAAGGAAAGTGGGAGGTTTGTCCTGTCAAGTTTCCCATGGTCTGGATTTTGTTGATTGCATCTCAGTGGTGGCTTCTGACATGCTCCTCTGTTCTCTGTTTCTTGTTTGGTGGTTAGATTTAGAAGCTTGATCAAAGACAGGTTGTTTCTTTTTCACAAGACTACTCGACAGGTGATGTTGTTTTCCTCCGCTAGAAGGTGCAGAATGTCCAGTTACCTCCTTTTGTGGGGTTAGCAGTTGTTAATGACCAGGGCCTGATTCCGTTAATTCACTCATGGTTGCGAAATGGTGACGTCTGGTTGCTGTCTTTCCTCCTTCCTTTACTCCCTGGATTACTTCTACACAGGAAGGCTCTTCATCAACTCTTTGATACCCTGAGTTTCATATTGGAAATGCTAGATAAATTCTTGTTCCTTTCCCTTTATTTATTAGTTTTTAAAAATGAGTTGATTCTCCAGCATCCTCCCAAGGTGACAAATGAGATTTTAAAATACACCTATCAATCTACATCAGTAGATTTAAAAATGATTGATGTGTTAGCTCCAGTGCCAATATTGCGTTACTGATGTTCAGGTTATTTCATCTCTGACTAATGGGAGCTTCCTTGAGTTGGTGTTTGGATCCTTTTGACCTGACCCCAGCGGTCCAGTTCTTTACTCTCTGTTATAACAGAATGTTCCAGACCTGTCTCATGCATTTCCTGCCCTAGGCCTGGAATTCACCATCCTAATAAGGAGCCATGCTTAACTTTTAGTAGAAAATACTCTTCAGAACCCATCATTGAGATAGTGATGATTCTCATTGCTACTAGTTCAGTCATCATTAAGCCCTTTCAGCTGATAAGACTTGGGGAAAATGTATTTAAACGTCAGGCACATCTTGAGTGAAATTTCTGATTGAGGTTCAGGCCTTGGGTTTTTATTTCATTTTACCAATCTTGTATTTTCATTTAACATGTCAAAAATCCCGGTTCTCAAGAAGACCGACACCATCAGCCATTTGCTTTAGTCTCTAGTACCCACACAAGTCATGGGTGTCCAAAATGTTATGCTGTGTGGAAGAAGCTTGACACTGCCAGCCCATCCCCACCCAGCACAGCACAGCACTGTGGTCATTCCATGAGAGTCCTGTGCCGTGATACTCAGTAATGTGATGACTAAATGCTGAACGTAGAAACTGATTGCTGGGCTGTGCCTGGTGGCTCATACCTGTAATCCCAGCACTTTGGGAGGTCAAGGCAGGCGGATCACCTGAGGCCAGCAGTTTGAGACCAGCCTGGCCAACATAGCAAAACCCTGTCTCTACTGAAAATATTTTAAAGATTAGCCAGGCTTGGTAGCACATGCCTATAATCCCAGCTGCTCTGGAGGCTGAGGCAGGAGATTCACTGGAACCTGGGAGGTGGAGGTTGCAGTGAGCTGAGATTGCACCCCTTCACTCCAGTGTAGGCAACAGAGTGAAACTGTCTCAAAAAAATAATAATAATAAATAAAACTGATGACTGGTACTGGTTAAGATTTCTTTTTTTGACAGTTCTTTTCTTTCTGTAATTTACAGCATGTTCCTCCAGAGCAAGCTTGTCCAACCTGTGGCCTCTGGGTCACCTGCAGCCCAGGATGGCTTTGAATGCAGGCCGCCACAAATTTGTAAACTTTCTGAAATTTCGAGATTTTTTGGCGATTTTTTTTTTAAGCTCATCAGCTATCATTAGCATATTTTATGTGTGGCCCAAGACATTTCTTCTTCTAATATGGCCCAGGGAAGCTGAAAGATTGGACACCCTGCTCTAGACGTTTATTACTAAAATACTGTATTTAAAGCTGCTAGGAATCATTCTTTTTATAGGTGGTATTTCCCCAAGTGGATACTCTCTGAATTCATTTTCATTCTAGTGTTTAGGGAATTGGTTTAACATTTACATTTGTTTTGTAGTTACGTAAAATATTTATATGATTCTGAAATCAAAACCACAAAGCAAGGCATATTCAAGAAAGTCCACCTTCTGGCCGGGCATGTTGGTTCACGCTTGTAATCCCAACACTTTGGGAGGCCAAGACGGGCAGATCACGAGGTCAGGAGATCGAGACCACCCTGGCTAACATGGTGAAACCCTGTCTCTACTAAAAATACAAAAAAAAATTATTCGGGTGTGGTGGCAGGTGCCTGTAGTCCCAGCTACTTGGGAGGCTGAGGCAGGAGGCTTGAACCCGGGAGGCGGAGGCTGTCATGAGTCAAAATCATGCCACTGTACTCCAGCCTGATGACAGAGCAAGACTCTGTCTCAAGAAACAAAAAAGAAAATCTAACTTCTGTTCTTTTCCTTCTATTTTGTTTTTACCTGTCTCATAGGTAGCCATTTTTATAAATATTATAGCTTATCTTTTCATTTAAAAAGTAAACAACTATGTATATATTTGTATTCCACTCAGAGGATGAATTTAAGAGACAATAAATTCTCAAAAATACTTTATATATAGAGAGAAAGGCTAATGCTGTAATCTGAGTTTAAAACTCAGTATTTAAAATTATATAACTAGGCCAGGTACGGTAGCTCACACCCGTAATCCCAGCACTTTGGAAGGCCAAGGAGGGCAGATCACCTGAGGTCAGGTGTTTGAGAGCAGCCTAGCCAACATGGCAAAACCCCATCTCTACTAAAAATACAAAAATTAGCTGGGTGTGGTGGCAGGCGCCTGTAATCCCAGCTACTCAGGAGGCTGAGACAGGAGAATCACTTGAAACCGGGAGGCAGAGGTTACAGTGAGCTGACATCACACCGCTTCACTCCAGCCTGGGTGACAGAGTGAGACTCCATCTCAAAAAATAATATAAGTGGTATGATCACAACCATCTTAAACAGCACCCTTCCCCCAACCCAAAACCGAAACAAAAACAAAACCCTGCCACTGCCTAGAAAATAAGACCTGGCTGGGCGCAGTGACTCACACCTGTAATACCACTCTTAGGGAGGTCGAGGTGGGCAGATCACTTGAGCCCGGAAGTTTGAGACCAGCCTGGGCAACACGGCAAAACCCTGTCTCTACAAAAAATGCAAAATAGCTGGATGTGGTGGCATTTGTCTGTGGTCCCAGCTACTTGGTGCTTAGGTGGGCAGATCGCTTTAGCCCAGGAGGTTGAGGTTGCAGTGAGCTGAGATTGCACCACTGCTCTTCAACCTGGGCAACAGAGCAAGACCCTGTATCAAAAAAAAAAAAACAAGAAGAGCAGAAGGAACTGGCTATCCAGATGCTTTGTTGGTGACATTTGGGTGGTCTGACCTTGGATGACCTCCCTGCCTTTTCCTTCTTGGCATTTTCAGTTTCACAGTCAGCATCCTTCGCATTTTGAATGAGATTCAGCTCACCCCATCCCACAAAGTAGAGCCCTCATGGGGGTCTGGTGAATCTGGGTTCGTCGTTTTTGGATGCTGGGGCAGTGCATCCGGAAGGGAGGGGGGCTGTGGATACCTGATGGGTCACCGTGGCTAAGATAAGGCCATTTCAAATGAACTGTGTCTTATGCACAGGGTAATAATTCTCTGTTCCTGGCTTTTTTTATTTTTAATGAAAAAATGCCTGTGAGGAGCTCTCTTGCTGCTGAATTGCCAGGCTGTGGCAAACCTTAAATTTTTCAAGCTGCTTTAATCAATAAAGTTATCACCCATCATTTCCCTCGATCACTGCTGCCTCCCGACACCCTGACCTGCTTCTTGCTGCTGAGTTTTCAGTCCGCACTTGGAATAGATAGAACTCCCCAAATCCAATTTTCATTTTAACCTTTCCTCAGTAGCCTAGAAATCACAGGCTGCTGGTATTACGCTATTCAACCCTCTTAGAGGCAACCTGGCCCTTTCTAGGATTCGGTAATAAGGCAAAGAATAACATACCTTAAAGGTTACTTTTAGAAAAATCTAATTCTCACCGTTTAAGCTTCTGAATCAGTGGATGGTTTTATAGCTTCATACGAACGCCCAAGTGATGCGAAGGTTTTGGCAGTTTTCCGTCATCATAAGAAGTTCTGTGGGTTGCACATTGTGCAGGTTTAGTGGAGATTGAGACTATTCAAACCAGAGCGCTTACTTATATGTGGCAGCTAAGGAGCCTGGTCTGGAGAGGTTCATTTCACAGGTGAGGAGCCTGAGGCTGAGAGATGGAGGACCCCAAATACCAGGTCATAGCTGCTTGCATTCCCACCACGAGGTTAAGACAGGATTTCTCAGGCTGGGCGCGGTGGCTCATACCTGTAATCCCAACACTTAGGGAGGCTGAGGTGGGTGGATCACTTGGGCCCAGGAGTTAGAGACCAGCCTGGGTAACATGGTGAAACCTTGTCTCTAAGAAAAAAAAACAAAATTAGCCGGGCGTGGTGGCTGGCACCCGCTGTGGTCCCAGCTGCTAGGGAAGCTGAGGCATGAGAATCGATGGCAGGTGGGGGTTGCAGTGAGTTGAGATGGCATCCCTGTACTCCAGCCTGGACAAAAGAGTAAGACCCTGTCTCAAAAAAAAAAAACTGAAAAAAACCCAGGATTTCTCAACCTCGACACTTGACGTTTTTGGGCTGGGTGATTCTCTGGTGAGGGGATGTCCTCTGTGTTATAGGTGCCAAGCAGCATCCCAGCATCCATCCACTGCATGGGACCACCCCCTTCCCAAGCTGCAAAACCAAAATTGTCTCTAGACATTGCCAGATGTGCCCTGGGGAGAGCCGCAGCATTGAGAATGGTCATGAGAGGTCCAGGTCTGAACCAAGGTTATCTTGCCGGTGAGGAGTGAGGCCGGGCTGCAAACCCTCGTCTTCCAGTCCCGCCCAGTGCTCATTGTCATAGCCCAGCTCTCAGGGAGGGCCAGCGTTGCAGCAGAACGTCTGAGTTCTGTAAATGAAGTTTGAAAGACAGATTTAGGAATGTGGTATCATTTTCTGTTTTGAAAAATATCACAATACATATTGTTGGCGGAATACAAACTGTAGAAAAGTGAGGCAGGATTTCAGGTGAGGACGGTCGGCAGAGGCTGCCGTGATCTTCACGGCTCATGCCCTCAGGACCTCCTGTGAAAAATCGGGGTGAGGTTTGCAGGCTTATCCAGAAGCCTGGCCATAAAAGCTGGATGTTGCCCTACGGTTTTGTTCCCTGGTTCTCAGGGATCAGTCCTAACTATAGGGTCTGGGGACAGTCTGTACCCCTAGCGGGGAGACTGGTGGGTGGGGAGTGCATGTCCGTCCACATGGGGGCCACTCTGGGCCAGTTCTTTCCGGTGCGACCTCCCTCCCCCATTGAGACCTCCCCAGGGAACTCTGTTGGCTGAGCCCCGTCTCCTGGCCGTGGGTATTTTCTTTGGATGTCAGTGTGGGGATGACCCTGCTTAGCTCTGGCCTGCTGGGCAGTGCCCACTTCAGCCCTGAAAGAGTGGACCCGGGAGGGGGTCAGCCCTCCTGCAGCCCTGGTTTGAATTGGAAACTCTGTCCACCCACTGATGCCTGGCACCTGGCACCTAGCCCTGTAGCTCTGTGTCGGGAACTGCTGGGAGCTGCCGGAACTTCCGGCCCTGGCGTCATCTTTGTGATGTGTCCTAGTCATAAGGTGCTGTGAGATCTCATGGATTAGTTTTCCTTCAGGCTTTTCCTTCCCTGGAGCCTTTTTTTTTTTTTTTTTTTTTTAGTAGATTTTATTTTCTTCTCAAAACACAAGTATTTTAAAAATCTGATTATGAAGCAACTCATGCTCATTAAAGGAGCTAGGAAAAATTCAGAAAAGGACAAGAAAAAAAGAAACCACTCATCATTCCACCAGCCTAGAATAACACAAATCATGCTTGATCTTGCCAATTTTTCGTGTCTATATATACATTTTTAACACAAAATCGGGATAATCTTGTATCTGCTATTTGAAATCTGAGTTTTCCCCTTAATATCCTATGGGGAACAATTGTTTTTTTTTAACTTTTAGGTTCAGGGCTACGTGTGCAGGTTTGTGATACAGGCACATTGTGTGTCTTAGGGGTTTAGGGTGTGGATTATTTCATTACCCAGGTAATAAGCATAGTACCTGATAGGGCAGTTTATCAATCCTCTCCCTCCTCTCACCCCCCCACCCTCAAGTAGGCCCTGGTGTCTGTTGCTGCCTTCTTTGTGCCCATGTACATTCAGTGTTTAGCTCCCACTTATAAATGAGAACATGTGGTCTTTGGTTTCCTGTTCCTGCCTTAGTTTGTTTAGGATAATGGCCTCCAGTTCCATCCCTGTTGCTGCAAATGACATGATCTTATTCTTTTTTAGGAGACAACTTTCTTTGTGCTTATTAAAGCACTTTAACAAAGCAGTTTTCACGGCTGCATAGTATTCCACTCTTCACACTCCCATAACGTTCTTGACCATTCCCTATTGACGGAGATGAGGCTGCTTCCAATTTCGCTCTTGTGCATAACCCTGATGAACACATCTTGTGTGTACATCCTCTTGTACATTTCTAACTCTTTGCTGCAAATCCTGGTGATGTGGTCGGGTTGCTGTGATGCATGTTGCTTATTTCTGTCTCAGTAAGGTGTGTCTGTTCACCTTCCTCACCTGCTGCGTACAGGGATGCTTGTTTGCCCATGTTCTACTTACCAACACTATGATTTCTGGCTTTTTAAAAAAGTGGTCTTTGAGTTTTCTTGTTAGTTTTGTTCCTTATGAAGGTGTCAGGCCACAGTGGAAGTCACTCAGCGTCGCACTGTCTCCAGGTCTCTGGGAGCCTGGGTTCCTTTGGGGTCTGGGTCCAGGGCTCATCCTAGTTCCTAGTGAGCTGTCATCTCAAGGCGTCTTCCGGGGGCATATGTGCTCCCTGGGGCTACAGATGGAGATACTGAGCTCGCTCCACCTTCACCACCCAGCCCTGCTCTTCCCGCCCTAATCCTCCTGGCAGAGCCCTGGGATAGGAAAGTATTTGTGAACCATGGAAGCTCGTCGGCACTGGAATTTGCAGTCCAAAGCATCGCTGCCTGTTAGATGAGATTTCCCTTCAGCACCTAGGACATTGAAGAGGAGACCAGCGCACGCAGGCGAGGGAGGAATAACTGATGTGGGATCCAACCCGGGAAACCTGCCTCTGGGACTGTGGCGCCTCCCTCCGACTCTCTGGAATCTGGGCTCTGGGGGATCCAACCTTTCATTTTTTCTCCATCTCGCCCCCCCACCGTGTTGTGTCTGAGAGGAAGTGAAGCCAGGCCTGGCAGGTGGAGTATTTTTATTTCCCCCGACAGCGCACCTCCTGACCTCTATCTTCTTGCCAGTGATTTTTTAAATCCTAAATGATTTGGTAATAATTGCTCCTCCTTGCGCGATTATTGCCCTTCACCGGTAGTAAATCTGGGAATCCCCCAGGGTCCTGAGCACACTTTGCTATGCAGAGCCCACAAGCTGGCCTGGACAAGCATCGCTGCTCCGGGCAGCCACACACCCCACCGGCCCCAGAGTCCCGGTCCCCAGCCTGCGCCTGGCTCCCCGACAGCTTCCCGGAGCTCTGCCTGGATGCAGCCTTACATTATCCTGCAGAACCTCCACACTGTTCCTGCATGAGAACTCTTCCTCCGAGGGACCACGTTCCTCCTGTCCCGTCTCCGTGGGCCACATCCACAAATGTCCTGGCCCAGGAGGAACCGAGAGTCTCTATTCTGGCAGGGAAACATTTGTGCTGTCTGGTTGTATCTGGGGGAGGAGCATGCGCACAGTTTTCCCCAGAAGCATGGAGGTGTAGGATGACATGTAATATTTGGAAAACCCATTCCATTTCCAAGGAACCTTCTAGCAGGATGGCCCGGAGCCTCTGGCCGCAGTGGACATGGTCCTGAGTTGGAGTGCTGTAAATGTTCACCAGTGACCTCACAGTTTCTTTTGTTTTTTCTTTGAGACAGAGTCTTGCTCTGTCACCCAGGCTGGAGTGCAATGGCGTGATCTCGGCTCACTGAAACCTCGGCCTCCCGGGTTCAAGCGATTATCCTGCCTCAGCCTCCTGAGTAGCCAGGATTATAGGCATGTGCCACCAGGCCTGGCTAATTTTTTATATCTTTAGTAGAGACAGGATTTCACTATGTTGACCAGGCTGGTCTCAAACTCCTGACCTCATGATCCACCCGCCTCAGCCTCCCAAAGTGCTGGGATTGCAGGTGTGAGGCACCACACCCGGCCTGACCTCACAGTTTCAAGACAACTCCTTGAGAAGGGCAGAGGAGACTTGAATACCGGGGCTGTGGCCAGCCTTGCTGCCGGATGCCAGGAGCCATGGGGACTGCCTGGGCAGCCCTGGCTTTGCCTGACCCTTAAAGCACCCTGTATGCCTGCAATGGATGCTGGTGCAGGTCCCACTCCAGGGAGCACGTGGTGCCACTGACTGTTCTTCCCTGGCCAGGCGCTGGTTTGATTGACAGAAAAAAAACCTCATTTGGATTTGGCAGCGTTTCCCCAGCATCAGTCATTCTGGAAAAAACACTTGGAATTTTTACCATATCTGGGTATTTTTACCATATCTGGGTACTTGCCACTAGTTCTATTTACTTCACATTTCCCAAAATTGATTCATTTTTATTACTTAAAAAAATGTATTTTAAAAGGAACTTTTGATCACTCCTATAAATGGAAAACCAGAATCTCTCACTTACCATAATAGATTAATCTAAAAATAAAGACCACATGATGACATTAAAATGTATGTCCTTGCTCTGCCTGGAGTCAAATAGTATGTCACCCGTGTGCACGACACACTCTGGGAGGCACAGGGGTAGGTGGAGGAAGGATCAGAGAAACTCCGTGGAGAGTATGAAGCGCAGAGCACCGCACCAGGAAGATGTGACCTTATTTCAAGCACCTCATGTCTCGCAGTGGCTTGTGGCTACCAGTGATTGGCAGAATTCTCAGCATCGCAGCCCTCGCCACCAGTGCCACCATCCCCCGTGGCTCCTCTGAGGGAGACCCCTCTGGCCTCTGCCTGACTGTGATACATGACAAGTCCATCCTGAGTGGCAGAAAAGCTCCGTGTTCACCGGAAACTATCTCCCTGGCCTCGGGACCTCGCCGGCTCAGTCTTCGTCCCATCTCACGGCTGCTGGTGGCTCCTTGGCCATCTAAAGCCCTGTTTGGGAGGCGGTTCCCAGGACAGTTGCTTCAGGCTTATTTGTGCTTTGGGGAACTCACAGCACCGCCTGACCTGGTGACTGCTGGGGAGGTGGAGAGTCAGCACACGTGTGGTCTTCCCTGCTGGGCGTGTCCCACCTCTCACCCACGCCCTCCAGCCTGGTTGGTCCCTTTTGCCTATCAGATCAAAGCTCAAAACCTCACTTCCTCTGGGAAACCTTTCCTGACTGCCCCAAGCCCAGTGGGGCATGACGCTGAGCCTCACAGCCGCCTCTGCATTATCACAGGCCCTGATGATGAGACTGTGAAATTATCTGATTAACATCTGTCTTCACTACTTGTCGTGAGCTCCACAAGGGCTGGACCCCCATCTGTCTGATTCACACTATGCGCCCACTGCCTGGCCCGGCCCGCAAAGGCCCAGTGTAAAGGCATCAAGTGACCAGAGCGAGTGCACCTGCTGCAGGCCATGGGGACTTTCTGACATTGAGGAAATTTCCTCAACAAAACATTCCCTCATGTTTCTGTTTCCTTTTTAACGTGTTTAGATAACTTATACGTCCTGGCCCTGTGCTGGGTGCTTCACTGCGATGATTTGGTTTAAACCAGTTATACCCATTTTACAGATGGAAGGGGAGGCTGGCCCAGGGTTACACAGCCAGCAAACAGCAGAGCTGGGATCTCCGCCCCGCTGCCCTAGCTCAATGTGAGACAGGAGTGAGTCGGTGCATCTGCTGGCCACTTCAAGCCCACCTCCCTTTCTGAGGCCCCTTCCCCCAGATTGGAAATTCCACCTGGACCTGGTCCTTGCAGGCAGAGTCCAAATCGATGGCCCCACACTCAGAGTCCCCAGGCTGGTTTCATTCACAGTCATCGTTTCATTTTGTCTTGATTTTGGTTTGTGTATTTGTCAGTTAGCCCCACTTAGCATCTGAATTCCAGCAAGGAGACCTGTAGTTTCTCTTCTTTTCTTTTTCTTTTTTTTTTTTTTTTTGAGACAGAGTTTTGCTCTTGTTGCCCAGGCTGGAGTGTAATGGCACAATCTCAGCTCACTGAAACCCCTACCTCCGGGTTCAAGCAATTCTCCTGCATCAGCCTTCTGAGCAGCTGGGATGATAGGCATCGGCTACCATGCCTGGTTAATTTTTTGTGTTTTTAGTAGACAGAGGGTTTCACGATGTAGGCTGGTCTTGAACTCCTGACCTTGGGTGATCCACTGCCTCGGCCTCCCAGAGTCCTGGGACTACAGGCTCGGGCCACCACACCCGGCTAATTTTTTGTATTTTTAGTAGACATGGGGTTTCACCATGTTGGTCAGGCTGGTCTTGAACTCCTGACCTCAGGTGATCCACCTGCCTTGGCCTCCCAGAGTGCTGGGGTTATAGGTGTGAGCCACAGTGCCCGGCTGAGACCTGGGGTTTCAAAGCATCTGTTCCGGTCATCTCAGGATACTCCTCTGTCACTGGAGTCCAGTTGCTCAAGTCTGGTCCCCAACCAAGGAAATCCCTGATTGATGTTGAGGGCAAATCTGACATTTGATGTCTATGGTGCTGGCCAACCTTCCACTGGCAGCATCTTCCCCTGAAACTATTTTGAAGCTTTTTGTTTTTATTTCAATTTATATTTTTGAGACAGGGTCTTACTCTGCCCTGAGGCTGGAGTACAATGCTGTATCTTGGCTCACTGCAGCTGTCACCTCCTGGGTGCAAGCAATTCTCATGCCTCAGCCTCCTAGGTAGCTGGGACTACAGGCACGCACCACCACATGTATCTAGTGTTTGTATTTTTAGCAGAGAAAGGGTTTCACCATGTTGCCCAGGCTGGTCTGGAGCTCCTGGGCTCAAGTGATCTGCCCGCCTCAGCCTCCCACAGTGCTGGGATTACAGGCATGGACCACCATGCCCAGCCTACTTTGAAGCTTTTAATCAGATTTTGGGGTAAGGGAGAGAGAAAGGCTGGTTGGTTTTTTTTTTCTTTAAAATTATTATTATTATTATTATTTTTGGAGACCGAATCTCACTCTGTCGCCAAGGCTGGAGTACAGTGGCACAATCTCGGCTCACTGCAACCTCAACCTCTCAAGTTCAAGCAGTTCGCCTGCCTCACCCTCAATGCCCAGCTAATTTTCCACCCACCTCGGCCTCCCAAAGTGCTGGGATTACAGGTGTGAGCTACCACTCCCAGCTGTTTTTTCTTTAAAATTACATATATTTATGTTAAAAAAAAAAAAAAAAGAGCATGAGTCCATTTAAGCAATAACATGTTAATGTGGCAAAAGGAGGCCCACAAGTGACTGACATTTTGGCCACACTGGCATGGACTGTGCACTCCCTCCACTCTACGTAGGTGACCAATGGGAAGTCTTATTTGTGCCTCATAAGTGTGTCCAGACACAGCTGGCCATGCCATAATGCAGAGCACACATCTGCTGAAGACACGGTTGCTAAGCGTCAACCGAGTGCCAGTTGTCAGCCCAGATTCCTTGCCCTATAGGAGCTCCTACTTCTGGAAGAATGGGATGAGCAGAGTCTGTTACGCTGCAGTATGACATCGGTGGCACTAGGGAGTGATCACAGAGTGCTTTGGGAGGGCCACGCAACCCAGCCTGGGGTGGAGGAAAGGTAGTGGTCACCAGAACTGAGTCTTGAAGGCCTGGGAGGAATTAGCCAGCAGAGGAGGGAGGTGAGCAGGCAGAAGGTCAGCACATGTCCACAAGCCATCTTTCTGGTATAGATGTGTATTTCCAGCTGTTGTCATTTTCCCTTTGCCTGAAGGACTTCCTTCTACATTTCTTGTAGGGCAGATTTCTTGGTGATGAATTCTTTCCACTTTGATATCTGAAATATCTTTAGTTCATCTTTGTTTTGGAAAGATATTTTTGCTGGGTATAGAATTCTAGATGGGCATTTTTTTCTTTTACTACTTAAAAGACAATACTCCACAGTCTTCTCACTTGCATTGTTTCCAACAAGAAATTAACGTCTTATCTTTGTTTCTCTGTAAAAAAAAGACATGTGTCTTTTTTGTCTCACTGTTTTTTGAGATTTTCTCCTTGTCACTGGTTTTGAGCAATTTGATTATGATGTACCTTAATACAGTTTTCTTCATGTTTCTTGTGTTTGGTGTTCACTGGGCTGTTGGGTCTGTGGATTTATTATTTTTATCAAGTTTGGGAAATTTTCATTCACTATTCAAATATATTTGTGCCTTCTCTTGTCTCACTTTTTTTTTTGTTTTTCTAATCTTGAGACAGGGTCTTGCTCTGTCTCTCAGGCTGGAGTGCAGTGGCACGAACACAGCTCACTGCAGTCTCAACCTCCTGGGCTCAAGTGATCCTCCACTTCCTCAGTCTTGTAAGTAGCTGGGACTACAGGCTTCAGCCACCACATCTGGCTAATTTTAAAAAAATTTTTGTAGAGACAGGGTCGTGCCATGTTGCCTAGGCTGGCCTTGGACTCCTGGGCTCAAGCAATCCTCCCACAGTGCTAGGATTATAGGTGTGAGCCACTGTGCCCAGCTCATCTCACTTTCAGGAACTCTCATTGCATGTAAATCAGGCTGCTTAAAGTTGTGCCTTAGCTCACTGATGCCTGTTCACGTTTAAAAATGATTTTTCTGCCTCTGTTTCATTTTGGGTAGTTTCTATTGCCATGTCTCCAAGTTCATTAATCTTTTCCTCTGCAGTATCTCTTCTGGCACTGATCTCACCCAGCGAATTTTGATCCCTGACATTTTAGTTTTCCTCTCTAGAAGCTTGATTTGGATTTTTTCTTTTATCTTCCACTTCTCTACTTTTGAGACTTATGGAATACAAATACAAGGGCTAATTTAATGCTCTTGTCTGCTCATTCTCATATCTGTTTCAGCTCTGGCTCAGCTTGGATGGCCTGATCTTTCTCCTCCTTCTGCATATTTTCCTTCTTTGCATGTCTGATCATTTTTTTATTGGGTACCAGGTATGATCAATTTTATCTTCTTTTTGGGTTTTAGATATTTTTGTGTGCCCGTAAATAATTTCAAACTTTGTTCTAGGATGCAATTAAATTACTTGGAAACAGTTTGATCCTTCCAGATCTTGCTTTTAAGATTTGGGGGCAGCACCGGAGCAGGGGTTGCCCCGGATGAATCATTCCTCACCAGCAAAGCCAGCGGCTTCTGAGATCCTACCCAATGCCCTGTGTATCATGAGTGAGCTTTCCCAGCCTGGCTGGTAGGGACATACGCAGTCCTGTGTGAGACACAGGCACCATTTTCTCTAGTTATTTGGTGCGGTTCTTTCCCAGGCTCAGGGAGTTTCCGCCCTTACGTGCACTAGCAGTGGTCTATTGAGTACCAAGGGGACCCTCCACAACCTCCACAGCTCTTTCTCCATGCAGCCTTTTCCTTTCTGATTCTCTGTCCTGTGGACTGTGCTCCTGGGTCTCCCCAGGGTCCTAGCTCTGTCTTCCCAATTCAGGGATTCTACAGGGCTCCACCTACATTTCCCTCGTATTAATCAGCTCAGACTGTCATACAATAGCAGAAACTTTTTTTCTCACTGTTTGGGAGGCTTGAAGCCTGAGATCAGGGTGCTGGCAAGTCCAGTTTCTGATGAGGGCTCTCTCCCCAGCTTGCAGACGGCGGCCTTCTTGCCGTGTCCGCCCATGGCCTCTCCTCTGTGCTTGCATGGAGAGGGCACTCCGGTGCCTTTTCCTCTGATAAGAACACCAGTGCCGTCAGATCAGGGCCCCCTCTGAGCTCATTCAACCTTAATTAATTACCTCCTTACAGGCCCTGCCTCCAAATACAGTCACACTGTGGGCTAGCACCTCTTTTTCATATGAATTTGTGGGGGACACACTTTAGTCCATCCCCCGTGCCCACAGTCTGGAAGCGTCAAAGGCAGTACGCTGGGGGCAGTCGCAGGGGCCACCTCGCTTGTTTCCTGTGTCTCAGAAGTCATTGTCCTTCACTGCTTGATGTCCAGTGTCCTGAAAGCTATTGTTTCATAGTTTGGTTTTCCGGGTGTTTCAGGTGGGAGAGTGTATCTTAGAGGCTACTTTTTTAAATGATAGGCTGTGAGCATTTAATCTGTGTGCGTGTGTGTACTTTGGTTTGTATATTATTATTATTATTTTTAAGACAGAGTCTTTCTCCGTCCTCCAGGCTGGAGTGCAGTGATGCCATCTTGGCTCACTGCCACCTCTGCCTCCCAGGCTCAAGCAATTCTCCTGCCTCAGCCTCCTGAGTAGCTTGGATCACAGGCGCACACCACCACACCTGGTTAATGTTTGTACTTTTAGTAGAGACATGGGTTTACCATGTTGGTCAGGCTGGTCTTGAACTCCTGACCTCGTGATCTGCCCGCCTCAGCCTCCCAAAGTGCTGGGATTACAGGCGTGAACCACTGAGCCCGGCTGTATGATAAATTTTTTTGAGGCAATACCTTCATCACTGAAAGCAAAACCTATATAAAGCCAGACTTACAAAGATTTGCCAGAGAGTTGCTTCACTTTCATAGAATCCAAGGCAAATAACCAGGCTACAGAGTCTTTAGGGTCAGGTAAAATTCAGCCTGTGTTTCAGCAGAGGCCAGGGCAGCGTTCAGCCTCCCCACACGTCCTTGCGGTGCCAAATCACTTTGATGTCTGCTGATTGATTTCAAATTGCACAAATATATACCTTTCAAAGCCATGGCCTCCAGGGGCAGTGTGAGATATATTCCAGGTGGGTTGACTTTTAATCAATACGATGACAATATTATCTTGTTTAATTTGTATGATGGTGGTTTTAAACATCAAATCAAGCCATTTATTATGTCAAATAGAAGATGAAGAGCCCAGGAATAAAACTCTCCTGACATCACTTCTGAGCATATTTCACTTCTGTGACAGGCCGTCATGATTGGGGACGATATCGTGGGTGACGTCGGCGGTGCCCAGCGGTGTGGAATGAGAGCGCTGCAGGTGCGGACCGGGAAGTTCAGGTCAGTGCCAGCTGGATGCACTCATTCACCTTCCTTCCAGGGGATGGCCACGTTCTCATTCTGTTTTGTTTTTCAAAGTAAAGGGAGTATTCTTTCCAAATCAAAGAGCCGTGTGTGGGCATTCACCATGTTGTATGTAATGGACCTCTAAGAACAGGGCTGGGTGGTCTTTCGTAGCAGACAGTGATAAGGTAGAGTGGCTTTTGATACAGGGTCTGAGTTTTGAAACGGTGTGTGGTGCAGAGAGAAGTAATTAAAGGCACTGTTCATTGTGGCAGCCGCCTGCCGGGGAGCGGGGAGAATCTGTGCTGCTGTCCTTTCGGCAGTTTGAGCAGACCCTGCGCTGTGGCAGTTACAGCTGTGGGCACTCCAGCCCCTCGGACAGCCTCACTCTCCTGTGTTCACCTTCTCCACCGGTGACAGCCTGGAGACGACACGAGGGTGCTCAGGGGTGCTTTGGAACGGAACCCCCATCTTGAGAAGAAGCTTGTGTTTTATTTGCGGGGTCTAAAGTCTGCCTGGTCTGGAGCAGCCGCCAGCTGTTGGGAGCTCCGGGTCATGGGAAGGGCCCTGTGGTGCCCGGGCTCCAGCCCGCTTTGTCATCAAGAGGATCTTGGACATCAGAGTGTCATCTTGCCTTATGTTCGATGGTTATGATTGTGGCCATTCAGAGAAAGTACATCTTTGTAGACGCTGGGGAAACTTGGTTGAAACATGGTTACCTGGAGTACTTGGATTTGGGGCAGGGGCAGTTGCATTTGTCCTGAGAGGTCTGCTTAGACAGGACCAGAGAAGACAGAGCAGAGGGCCCGACCATCGCTCTGAGGGCCCTCCTGCAGGTTGGGGACCGTGGCTGAGTGCAAGGTGAGTGAGGAAGGCTCAGCGTACCTGGGTCCAGGGACAGGAAGTTGGTCCCTTCCAGCCACCTCCCAGACCCTTCCAGGCTTGGGGGTCCCTATGGAGCCTCTGGTATGCGTGACATACGGGCCTTCTTTCTTCCTTGAAGTTTGGTTTCGTGGCTCCCTGTGGTGAGGCCTGGCCTAAGGGAGTGAGGGAGACACACTCACAAGCCACAGGAACATGTTTTCCAAAAGGCCAGCCAGGGGGCCCCAGGTCCCCTTTCCTGCCTTTCCTGCCAAAGTGGCAGAGCCTGGTCCTGCTGCTGCTCCCAGTTGAAGGCTCCCCACTGACAGTGGACCTCAGGGACCTGTAGTTGATGTCGGGTGCTGCCTGGCATCAGCCATCAGGAGACCAGCCCAGCTCACATCTGTGACCCGTGAGCACAAGTGACTCCTCCCTGCTTCGGAACACAGCGGTGTGGCTTGGCAGAAGGTGGAGAGGGAGGGAGAACCATACAGCGTTGTGCACTGGGCTGCTTCCGGTTCCTTGGAGGAAAAACATGTCTGTCCTGCATGCCACCTCAGTTGGGGCCAGCCTAGGCCAGGTAACCCCTATAAACTGAGAATCCCCCCACAGCCCACGAATGAGCAGGTGGCCATGGGGGAGCTGTGCCCACCCTACACCAGCAAGGGTTGGTGCTTTTCGGATTCCAGTTACCTGCATGCCGTTTAAAGAAGAGTATGGGGTGGGCATCCCCATGACGGTGTCTTCCAGAGAGAGAAACTTTTTTTTTTTTTGAGGTGGAGTCTCCCTTTGTCACCCAGGCTGGAGTGCAGAGGTCCAATCCTAGCTCATTGCAATCTCTGCCTCTCACAGGCTTAAGTGATTCTCCTGTCTCAGCCTCCTGAGTAGCTGGGACTACAGATGTGCGCCACCACACCTGGCTAATTTTTATATTTTTAGTGGAGATGGAGTTTCACCATGTTGGCCAGGCTGGTCTTGAACTCCTGACCTCAAGTGATCCACCCACCTCAGCATCCCAAAGTGCTGCGATTACAGATGTGAGCCACCGCACTTGGCCCCAGAGAGAGAAACTATCAATGGTTTGCCAAACCCTTCCACACTGCCTTCTCTGTGTAGATAAAGACTGGTAATATTTTGGATTTTTCTCTTTTAAAAAAAAATGAGATGATATTGTATTGCGGTCTCCTTTTTTCTTGAACACTGTTTTATAGCATCTTTCTACAAGCATCTTCATCTTTTTTTTTTTTTTTGGTAATTTAAAAAATTTTAGTAGTTTTTGAGGAGCAGGTGGTTTTGGGTTATATGGATAAGTTCTTTAGCGATTTCTGAGGTTTTGATGCACCCGTCACCTGAGCAGTGTACACTGTACCCACTATGCAGCCTTATTCCTCGCCCCTCCCACCCTTCCCTCCCCAGTCCCCAGAGTCCACTATATCATTCTTACGCCTTTGTGTCCTCATAATGTAGCTCCCACTTAGAAGTGAGAACATGTGATGTTTGCTTTTCCAGACCTGAGGCACCTCCATTCTTTGAGGTCTGCACCTCCATCCAGGTTGCTGTGAATGCCATGATTTCATTCCTTTTTTATGGCTGAGTAGTATTCCATGGTATATGTATACCACATTTTTTCCTTTTTTTTTTTTTTTTAACTTTTAAGTTCAGTGGTACATGTGTAGGACGTGCAGGTTCATTACATAAGTAAACATGTGTCATGGGGTTTATTGTACAGATTCTTTCATCACCCATGTATTAAACCTCGTACCTGTTAGTTATTTTTCCTGATCCTCTCCCTCCTCCCCTCTCCACCCTCCAGTAGGCCCCAGTGTGTTATCCTGTGCGTCCATGTGTTCAGATGCTATAGGAAAGTAATCAGTTTAGTGCCAGGCACACAGCAAGCCCTCAGCAGATGACCAGGGTGGGGAACACGTGTGGCCACTACCATGCATGTCTGCCTAGCTCCAGGAATGGAGTCACCTGCCTCAGTTGAAGAGAATGGGACTTAGCCTGTTTGTTCCTAAAGAGATTTAAAATGTCAGCTCTTTGGATGCGTTTGTCGGGATGCAAGTCTGCCTTTGTTAACATGCAGGACAAAGGGAGAAGGGTGTTAGCTTGGCTAAGGTGGGGACTGAGTCACTAAGGGAGACCATATGGGCATCAAAGGTGGTGGGGCTTTGTGTGTGGGGGTGTGCCCCGGTTAAAGGGTTGGGAGGTCTCCCAGCCATTGGCAACAATCTGGACCTGCCCCTGCCCCTGCTGCAGAAGGGACATAGCTGCTGCCTCTGGAAAGCTCACCTCAGTGCCAAACAGGGCTGTGCTGACCACCGCAGCTAGTGCTGCCCCTCACAAAGGTGCCAGAGGGCTAGGGGTGGCCCCGGAAGGGCCAGGTGCTGTGTCAGACACAGTAGCTTCGAGCCGCAGGGGGTGACTCGTAGCTCGTCCACAGTGAGATGTGCAGGAAGTGTAAAACACACACTGGATTTCAGAGACTGAGTAGGGATAAAGGATTGTGAAAGAGCTCCTGAATATTTTTTTATATTGGCTACGTGTTGAAATGTTGATATTTCGTGTTAATTTCACCCCTTTATTTAAACTTTTGTAAATGTGGCTACTAGAAAAGGCTCGCTGGCCTCTGCAAGGGTGTTGGTGGCCCCAGGTGGCAGCTGCCCTCCTCCTGCACCGTCCCCTTCTCCCTCCAGATGGCACCCTCGGTGCACGGATGCACTGGAGCGCTGGAGGAGCAGGGGGCCCTGGATGAGCTGGGCTGCGGAGCCTGATGGGGCCTCGCTCTCTGGAGGGCCGTGTTGGAACTGGAAGTGCCTGTGTGGTGCTCCCTGTGGATGTGTGGCAGGCCCAGCAAACAGCCTCTGGAGTCAGCCGGGCACCCTGCCACTGGGCCAGAGTCCCTTCCCTCCAGGACATGCCCCCAGCCAGGCTCTATGAAGCAGCACCTCACCCTTCCGGGGCCACCCCCAGCCCTCTGGCACCTCTGTGAGGGGCAGCACTAGCTGTGGCGGTCAGCACAGCCCCGTTCGGCACTGAGGTGAGCTTTCTAGGGGCAGCAGCTGTGTCCCTTCTGCAGCAGAGACATGTTGTCACAACCCTATGCTGCGCCTCTCCTCTCCAAGGAGAGAGACCTTACAGGAGCCAGTGAGCACTGGCTGGGTCAGCTGGGCATCGGGCGGCCTTCCAGGCTCCATCCTCCATTGGTGGCCCTGGCCTAGCCTTGGCTGAACTGGGAGAGTGAAGAGGGAGAAGCAGTGGCCTTGTCCTGGGCCCAGGTGGCAGAGAGCCCTGTGGTGAGTAGATGCGCCCACACTTGGTTTGAGGCCAGGGCAGGACGGGGAGGCGGTCCAGGCTGGGCTGGTTGGCCGATGGGGGCCGTTCAGCCAGTCCTGCCAGTCACTGGCACCAGGAAGGGAGGGAAGCCGGAGGGGCCTACTGAGGCCTCCCACTGGTTCTGCTGCGGGGTGTGCCCTCAGTCAAGGTCTTCTAGTGCGGGGCATGTACAAGTGCACACACATGTACACACACGCACACACGATTGTATTTCTGAGGCAGCCATCAGGAGTCTGAGAGGCGGAGAGGGGCTGAGGATTGGGATTTGGCTGCTCTCTGGCGGTGGGATTTCCCTGTCACCGTGGGTGTATCCATTCCTCTTGCTTTCTTCCACCTTTATTATAAACTGGCCCAAAGAGAGTGCAGCCTCGGGGTTGGGAGAGATCGCCATGTGGCCTTGGCTCCAGAGGGAATGTTTTGCAGGGCCTGCTCCCCAGGAAAGCGTCATCCTGGTGAGGTTTCACAGAGGCTGGATTGGGACCTGGCCGCCCCCAGTTCCCTGGGCAGGTACTTTTGCCTGTACTTTTCCCTCCTGGAACGTCCTGCCCTTGGGGCACATTCTGCAGCAGCCACAGGGCCAGGCCTCACTCCAGGACCCAGGCAGGGCCCCGTGTTCGGAGGCGGGGCCCAGTGGGTAAGCGCACTGCTGCCCATGCCCCCCAGTACTGTCGCCCCTCCTTGCTTTCTTGCCTGTCAAGGCAGCCCTCGTCTTCCTTGAAGGATGGACTGGGCTGGAACTCTGTGTCCTCCCATTCTGACAAATGAATGCAGGGAAGGGACATTTTGCCCAGTTCCTAGGTACCCTCTCTGTGCTGTGGCGAAGGAAGAGCCGCTGGCATGTCTGAGCCGCAGACCCTTCCTGCCCCATGTCTCCCCACCAACCCCGTCTTCCCATGGACATGCCAGAAACCAGGCAGTGTCACCTCTCGCCGTCCGCCATCACTGTGTTCCCTGTTCCACGCCACATAGCGCAGCCACCACCCTGTTTTCTGAGCACAGACAAAGGTGCCACTGCCTGAGAAGCACCCATGCTGGTCATGGAGCTGCTGTGTAAATAAACCAGCTACGCCAAACTCGCCTTGGGTCTTCTCTTACTGTTTACCCAAGGCTGGCAGATGTTTTATAAGCCAGAACATTCTCGACAAACAGTTTGCCCTTCTGAGAGGGAAAGTTTCCTGGACTGGGATTCCAGGTGTCCTGAAAAGTCCCTTCTAGCTGGGGTCTCGGTGATGAAGGGGCTTCCCCCAGTGGGGCGGCTGGCCGATCTAGGATTCCGGCCGCCTTGCACCACTCTGGACAATGAGGGCTGCAGGGCTGCGGCGGGCGGGTCAGGAGGGAGAGTGCCCCCATGCCTGGCCTTTGACCTTGGAAGCGCTGCCGTCAAAGCAGCACCTTGTCCTGGGTCTTCCCAGACTTCACAGCGACTGACATCACAGTGTTTCCTGTTAAGAGAAGGCTGTGGATTCTCTTTGGAACACGGCAGATTTTTCTTCTGTGCCACATGGAGTGTGAGGGAAGGAAGTGAACCTGGTGTTCACTTTTCAGCAGTCACATGTCAAAGTGAGTGGCTAGCAAGGGGGGGTCCAGGCTTTGGTGGCCCTGCTCAGCCTCCCAGGAGTCAGGACCCTCCTTTTGTCCTCGTGTGTAAACAGACCAGCCAGGGCAGTCCGAGCCAGCCCTGGTGGAGAGAAAGGGCCAGTGCTGGGCTTGGGAGCTTACCCCAGGTTCCTCAGGTACTCATCTGTAGTGCAGCGAAGGGCAAGGGAACAGGCCTGTGGAAAAACCCACCGTGCAGGGAGTCTGTGCATCCCTGACGTCCCTCAGGTGGCCTTCTGGTCCTGCCCGGGAGGGAGGCTGTGGCTTCTGGGGTGTAGGTGGGCACTTCTGGACTCAGAGGCATCACTTAGTGCACCTTAGGTCACACAGAAGGGGACACACCCCAGTTTAAGCCTGTATACTTTTTTCTTTTGTCTCTTTCTGTAGCAGCCTTATTGAGAAATAATTCCCACGCCGTATAACTCAGTGGCTTTCATGCATTCACAGAGATGTGGAGCCGTCACCACAATCAATTTTATAACATTTCATCACCTCAAAAAGCCTCAAATCGTTTATTATTGGCAAAGCACTCCCCGCATTCCGCCCAGCCCCGGACAGTCACTAATCTACTTTATGTCATACTTTTTTTTGTTTGTTTTTGTTTTTGAGGCAGAGCCTCACTGTGTCACCCAGGCTGGAGTGCCGTGGCTTGATCTCAGCTCGCTGCAACCTCCTCCTCCCGGGTTCAAGCGATTCTCCTACCTCAGCCTCCCGAGTAGCTGGGAATACAGGTGCGTACCACCACGCCCGGCTAATTTATGTATTTTTAGTAGAGATGGAGTTTCATCATGTTGGCCAAGCTGGTCTCAAACTCCTGATCTCAGATGATCCGCCCACCTTGGCCTCCCAAAGTGCTAGGATTACGGGCATGAAAGTCTGGCCTTATGTCATACTTTCATTTTAAAAATGTAAAAAATAATTGGCCCAGGAGTTTGAGACCAGCCTGTGCAACATAGTGAGACCTCATTTCTGTGAAAAATCACAATTAGCCAGGTATGGTGGCACCCACCTGTGGTCCCAGCTACTTGGGAGGCTGAGGCAGGAGGATCTCTTAAACCCAAGAGGTCCAGGAGGCTGCAGTGAGCTATGATCATGCCACTGCACTCCAGCCTGGGTGACAGAGCAAGACCTTGTCCCAAAAGGAAATTTTTTAAATTGTGATAAAATATATATAACATAAAATGTGCCATTAAACAATTGTGATACTGCGTGAATAAAATTCGAATGCGTGTCACAGCGAATAACAAAGCAAACACTCTGAGGTCGAGAGCTAGGAGGCTGTCAGCGCCCCAGAAGGCCTGGTCCCTGACTGATACGCCCCGTCCCGCTGCCGGCACAGTGGCCATAGTGGCTGGGTCTGCTTTGTTCTCCCACATGGCCACTTCCCTCCAACACGGCTCTGGCTCTTCCTGCTCTGAGTTTTATCCAAATGGAATCCCACACTGTACCGTTGAACTGTGGCTGATTCATCGTGTCCTCTGTGGCTCGAACACCCCCCTTTGCCCATCCCTTGGAGAGGACATCTGGGTGGGTCCCAGTTTGGCCTGTCTGCACAGGCTGCCAGGAACGTTCTGGTTTCTGTCTCCTGCACACATGGGCACGAGTCCTTCTGGGGCAGATCTGCTGAGAGGCAGATGGTGCTGGGTCATGGAGAAGCGTATGTTCAGCTTGACCACATGAGGCCAGACGGGTTTATGCCCCCACCATGCGGGACCCTGTCGCTCCCCGCCCCGGCCATCACTGGCTGTTCTGGGAGGGAGGCCCGTGTGCCTCCCAGTTTACGGTCCTGGGAGCTCTCTGGGCATGGTCAGCACCTGGCAGTCCTGGATGCTGGGCCTCCTGGGAGAGTGGGGAGGAGACCCGAGGTGGAGGTGGGCGTGTGAGACGAGGCTGGTGGGTCCACGCGGCTCAGCAGGTGAAGCTGGGGTAGACACCCTGTCGTGGCCCCCATGGCTCTGTCTGGTTGGGGCACTGGGGCAGGGGAGACAGGATGAGGAGCTGTCACCCTTCTGGTACCTGACCCTCATTAGCGTTCCTGGTGCCTGACCAAGACTGCTTCGTGTCCAGGGCAAGACGGGAAAGATTTTAAAACCTGAACTCTCCTGCTGGGCTTCGCGCGGCCAGTGTGGTAACCAGTGGGCTGGGGGTGGTGGGCTCAGGGCTGAGGAAGCGGGTCCCAGGTGGAGGCTGGGAGGTGGCCACAGAGTGAGGCCACAAAGCCTGGGGTCGGCCCAGAAGGTAGGACCCCTGTAGGCCGCCTCCCAGCCCCAGGAATTCGCGTCTTGGGAACATGCAAGTCTCTCCAGGGTCCTGGAAGGCTCTGGAGTAGTGGGACGGGGTTGAGGGAGGGTCCGCAGCGCCTTCTCATCTCCCCAGAGCTGCTCAACCAACGTCGCAAGGCACATGCTCTGGGCCTGCTGCTCACACTGCTCTTCTCCTCCCAAGACATTCCCTGAAGCGTGTTCCCAGGAGCCGCAGGGGGATAACACAGGCGTGGCTCGTGGCAGGGCCAGCGCTCACGCTCACACACCCGGCCTTGGCTCACCTATACCCCGAAACAGCCCAGAGAAGGCGCTCACCTTCTTACCCCGACAATTTAGATATGCAAATGGAAGCTCAGAGAGGTGGAGTAACTTGTTCAAGGCCGCACAGCCTGCCAGTGTGAGTTGGGATTCAAACCCACCTCTGCCTTTCTCCAAGGCCTGTGTCCCTGAACCTTCTCAAATCACCCCCCAATTAGCCAGGTCCTGCCGGAGCTCTGAGCAGGGGCCGAGCCTCACGAAACAAGAGTAGCCAGTGTGGGGGTCACAGGGCTGGTGAGCTCCTGCCCTCCCCCGCTTTGGCCCCCTCCTCACACACGACCTGCTGCTGAGCTGGACGTAAGCAGGACCTGGCTTTGGGGGCTTCTGACCTAGGGAAGGCCCTGAGGTCGGTCACTTGACCCTACCCACCCCCACCTGAGGGCCTGGCAGAGATGTGACAGGTGACAGCCCCAGGAGTCCCATCATTGCTGCCTTTGTGGTTAAAGTCCACTGAACCCAAGTGCTCTCCAGTGTATGGGGGAAGGTGGGAGGGTCTAGGCAGGTCTGGGCAGCTGGCCGGGCCGCAGCAAGCAGGGGAGGAAGGGCCTGCAGTGAGCCTGCAGAGGAGCCGTGGCCACCGTCCTGGCCGGGCTGACCGCCTGCCCAAAGTGCTGTCTAACCTTAACCTGAACCTGGGCCACTTGGGTTCTGCTGGATGTGCCCAGGGCCCAGAGCCTGCCCGCCGCAGCCACCCCGTGAGACCTGGAGTCCCAGCTGAGTCCTCTCGCTGCCCCAGGGCTGGCCTCTGCCTTTCTGCTGCTGCGCTGCGGCTCAGCGACGAGGCCAGGGCTGGTGGCACTTACTGCCCAGGGCGGGGAGGGCGTGTCCCCCACAGCATCCACCGTTGCTGCCGCGTTCTGACCATCAGGGAACCTGCATTTTTCATCCTTTCATTGCTACATGTCTTTCAGCCTAGAAAAGTGAAGCGGGAAGGAAAGGGGCCCCGAGCCCCGACTCCTGCCCTTGCAGACGCAGCTTGACATAGTTCTCATTTTCAACCATCTTGCAGCAGTGGTTGTATTTGTGCACAGGTTCCTCTGTGTCACGGGTGGGACCCAGGATGTGAGCCCCGGATGTGGACCCAGTGTGCTCCTCTAGTCCCGTTGTCCTCAGGTTGGGGACAGCCAGGGACAAGGTCCCCAATCTAGCCTCCAAACATAGGTCCAGGCTGGAGTGCCCTGCGCGCAGGCCCAGCCTGATGGCGCCGGGTCTTTCTCTGACTCTGCCTGTGCCCAGGGGCTGAAACCAGAGTAGCAGGGAGACAGAAAAGCCCAGCCACACCCTCTAGAGCCAGAGTCCAGCTGCACAGAGACCCCAAGAGGTGTGCGACCCAGTCCTCTGCCGCGCGCTAACCGTGTAAACTCAGACGTGGTCTCTTTGTGCTTTTTTTGTTTTTTCTTTTTGAGATGGGGTCTTGCTCTGTTTCCCAGGTGGGAATGCAGCGGCACCATCATGGCCCACGGCAGCCTCGAACTCCCAGCCACAAGGGATTCTCTTGCCTCAGCCTCCCAAATAGCTGGGAAACAGGTGTACGCCACCACACCCAGATAATTTTTAAATTTTAAAAATATTTTTGTCTCCCTGTGTTGCATAGGCTTGTTTCGAAATCTTGGGCTCAAGTGATCCTCCTGCCTCAGCCTCCCAAAGTGCTAGGATTACAGGCGTGGGCCACTGCGCCTGGCTTGAGCACGATCTTCACCTCGCTTGGGTCTTGGTTTCCTCATGTGTGAAGGGGGGCTGAGCCCCAGCTGTGTGGGCTGGACAGGAGCAGGTTAAGCTCGGCCCCTAGGGTGAGGGCGCGCCATGGTGTGGCCGCTGCACCCCGCGTGGCGTACTTCCCTAACGGTGCCCATTTGGTCTGTCCTGCTAGACTGGGCTGGCGGGACAGACACCACCTCTGTGGTGCCCTCCACCCCATGGGTGCGGTTTACCACAAGGTCATGGTGGCTTTCTCGGGCCGACTTGACCTTCCCTACTGCCTGCCTTTTTTCCTTTCTTTTCTTTTTTTCTTTTGTTTTCTTTCCTGGAGTCTCGCTTTGTCACCCAAGCTGGGGTGCAATGGCGCGATCTCAGCTCACTGCAACCTCCACCTCCTGGGTTCAAGCGATTCTCCTGCTTTAGCCTCCCAGGTAGCTGGGATTACAGGTGCATGCCACCACACAGGGCTAATTTTTGTATTTTTAGGAGAGATGGGGTTTCACCATGCTGGCCAGGCTGGTCTCGAACCCCTGACCTAAGGTGATCCACCTGCCTCAGTCTCCTAAAGTGCTGGAATTAGAGGCATGAACCACAGTGCCTGGCCTTCCCCACAGCCTTTAAAATCTCGATGGTCCCCCTTTGCCCACAGCCTGTCCTCTATTGGCTCCCTGGTCCCCATAGATGTTTACTGAGCACCTACTATGTATGGCCAGGCGCTATTGAGGATGCAGGGATGAAGTGAACGTGGTTGTTCTTCCTTCCAGGGAGGGAGATTCAAGACGCCCTCCTGATGCCTGGCTGGCGTCCCAGCATCACAGATCTCCGCTCTGCTGGTCCCCTGGAGGGACCTGGGCTACCTCATAACACTCCTGTAAGAATAAGAGTGATTTTTTATGGCACAATCGCACCTGCCCTGGGTTTGTGAATTTGGGGGATTCTTAAAAAGGAAAACCACCTGGTTTTAAAAACAGAAACCCACCCACGCACTCACCACTTCCGAGCCTGCAGAGCTCCCGCTTGACCAGGGCCCCTTCTCACGGGCGAGGGAAAGGTGCTGAGAATAGGCCTCCTAGTGAGGAACCTCCAGCCAGCCTGTCAGTGGCACGGAGGCTGCGCTCTGACTGCAGCGTCCCCCACATCTGTCCTCATTACTAAGCTTCGTGCAGGGAGTGCTCTGCACTTTACAAAGGTTTAATCCAGGAGCTCAGGGCCAGGGGCTCCATGACTGTAGACTCAACACAATCTCCTGGGCCACAGCCATCCATGCCGGGGAAGGACAATGGACCGTGCCCTGTGCTCCGTCACAGCGTCCCCCTCCCCGGAGACATGCAGGGATGGCCTCGTTTCGTGCCACACTAACATGGGGGCCATAGACCCTGGCTTATGCACACACACATACACATACACATATACATGCACACACGCTCTCTCTTTGGCCAGGGGGAATAGCAGGATCCCAGCTGCCCCAGCGGGGGAGGGATGCAGCGAATCAGCCCTGCAGTTGCGGCGTGAGGGGCAGCCCTGGCACTCTGGTCTTTGGCAGTGTGGTCCCAAGTGGGCAAGGCTGGGGAGGTGCCTTGCCACAGGGCCCAGGCCACCCACACGCTTCCCATGAGGCCGTCCAAGCCCGCCTGCCCTGCATCAGAGAGGACAGCCCCCCAGCCCCTGCCCTGCAGGGAGGGAGGAGCCTGGTGAAGCCAGGAGTGGTGGGCAGGGGCCAGCGAGGATCCCTAGGCCCCTAGGGCAGTGCGCATCCGGCTTTCTTGAATGCCCACCTGGCATCCTCCCTGCCGCCTCTTTCCTCCCACCCCACCCCTCCTCCTGCGTCCCACCCTGGTGAGGTCTCAGGGCTCACTCTCATTTTCTCCTCCCCACACCGCCTGCTCAGGCCACGAGAGGGCGCCCTGCTGCCAGGGACAGGACAGGCCAGGCCTGCTGGAGCCAGGCCGATGCATGCACAGCCACAGAGCTCACCTGAGCCCACGTGTGCTCACCAGGGGCCCCATGCCCTCATGTTCCCATATCCGCACGTGCACACGCCAGGTCCCATGGGTTCTCAGGCCCAGGCCACACACAGGCGCCCACTCTCACACTGGCCCCATGCTTCACACACACACACACACACACACACACACACACACACACACACACACTGGCCCCATGCTACACACACACACACACACACACACACACACACACACACACACACGCTGTCATATCCAGCTCCCCCAAACCCCAGGCCGTACACATGGGCCTGCTCACACCCCGCTCATTCCCTCGCAGACGCCCCCGTGCCCTTGCGCCCTCATGTGCCCTCTGCCTCCTGCGGCCCTGGAGGCTCCGGTTCCGAGAACCACGGGGTTGCTGTATCGTCGCCTCCTCAAGCCTGCCCACCCCCCGGGACACCAGCTCTCCTCTGCCACACTTCACAGGCGCAGACAATGAGCACGGAAGACACCATGGCTCGCAGGGCCGAGGGCCACCATCAGAGTCCTGCAGCCCCGCAGTCCCACGGCTTGAAGCAGGAAGAGGGGCCCAGGCAGCCTCACCAGCCCATCCTCCTTGTCTCCCTGGCACCTTCTCAGAGGCCTGAGAACACGCTCCGGGTGCTGGAGGCCTCCCAGTGTTCCCTGCGCTCCCCCCACCCACCAAGCTTCCCTCCTGCCCATGCCACCTGGAGCCCTCGTGCTGTCTGCGCCCTTCACCTGTCCCGCCACCTCTTCCTCAGCCTGCCATGTCCTCAGGGCCTTCCCTGGTGATGGAATTCCCGAGTCCTCCCAATCACAAAGGTCTGAGGAATCCACTGTCCCCCCACCCCCCAGCCCTTCTCAAGGCCATGTGCTAATCCCGTGTGAGCTGGGTTGGGGGCTGGCTGCCGTGCCAAGCTCATTTCTGTCCCAATACATGGTCTCCCCTCCAGAAGAATTACCTAGC
Source organism: Sapajus apella (assembly GCF_009761245.1). Classification (NCBI taxonomy): domain Eukaryota; kingdom Metazoa; phylum Chordata; class Mammalia; order Primates; family Cebidae; genus Sapajus; species Sapajus apella. The sequence goes on from NW_022436953.1 coordinate 27,659,474, forward strand.
ACTCCCTGGAGTTCCCACAGCCTTCTTGTTTTCCCATCATTTTTCAGATTTCCAGAATAGAAAGAAATCCCATAAGCCCTTCTAGACACAGACCCCATAATTGCCAATTATTCCATGAACTCCTCTAGAGAGAGGAAGACCCGTCCAGGGCCGGGCAGCTCTGTGGTCTGTCTCTGCACTCCACCCTGGGGCACTTCCTTGTCCTCGCCTCAGCGCTCAGAGATTGCCAATTTTGAAGGTTACGAGACAGTCGTTTTGTGGGATGGCTTTTCAACGATGCAACCCAGGTGGCGCAATTGGGGCTGGAATGGCGTGGAAGTGGTGCTGTGCCTGCTCTCGCAGGCCCGTGATGTTGGCTTGCCCACATACTGGTGATGTTAACTTTGACCTCCTGTTTAATGGCGACCACATAATGTTGTGTTTTTCCCCTTTGTGACTGATACATGTTTGTGGGGAGATGCTTTGAGGCGATGCGAAGTCCCACTTCATCCGCCAGTTTTAGTGGCCCTTAATATTTCTTGTTTGAATTATTTATCTGATGGTCGCCAAGTAACTGTCATTCCTCCTTATATTTGCTCCTGGCATCTTACTTTAAAGAATAAAATTCTCTTCTTTCCACTGATTTATGTATGCCGGCATGGGCTCCTGGCTTCCCATGTAATTCAGCGGGTTATCATCTGTTAGCCGTCATCACTGGGATACTCCGAGGGTCCCGACACGGACACTGGCAGCCCCTCCAAGCTGGCCCTGTGTCCTTTGGGCAATCCTCACCATTCTTTGAGCCCTTCCTTGCTTTTTGGCACAAAAAGATGTTTCAGGCTCATTTGTTCTATCTTTACTTCAGCCCCAGAATCGGCTGTTTCTCCAGGGAGCCTCAGTTCCTTCCAGTGGTCTCTGGGCATTGCTGCTCACGCCCTGGGCAGTGGACAGAGGCAGGAAATGTGGGCATGGCATGCATGCAGGCATGACACACGCATGTGCCCGTGCTGACCCTGCCCACCTGGCCTGCCCTAAACCTCGAGCCCACAGCAGTGCGTCTGATCCCAGCCCAGCAGCACAGGGTCCCTTCTCACTCGTGCCTTTACACGTTCACGCCTCCCTTCCATCCTCATTCTCTCTCCATCTGCTTATTGCCCCATCCCATGTAACCCAAGTCCCTGACCTTGCCTGTGGTGGACACTCGGCGTTTGTTAAACTGAGTAACAACAGTTCTGTCTACTGGGAGACGTCTTTTCAGCTTCCCAGACCATTTCTGCATTTGTGGTTCTCATCCAAGCCTCGTGGGTAGGCATAGAAGGTCTTCTCTGTTTTCCAGGGAAGCTGCAGACTCACTCAGGGTCACCCAGCTGGCAAGGGTGTTGCGGGACAGTGCCAGCATATCTGTCCCAATTGTCCCTATGGTCCCTATGGAAGATTAGCCAAATGGTGGCAAAGTGTCCCAGGGAAGGGGCATTCTGGGATGTCCAGGTGCTCGTCTGGGCTGGGACCACCACGGAAGGACTTGTACTCTGGAAATTAGAAGAATCCCAGGTTCAAATCTTGGCCCCACTGCTTGCTGGCAGGAAAACTGCTGAGCCTGAGTTTTCTCGTCTGTAAAATGGATTTGTTTTGGATTTATTTCTTGGGTATCCTCAGTGCCTTTATTAGAGGAGCTGTGTGAATACCTGACTGCAGGAGGAAGTTCAGGGAAGGGAGGGGTGGAGTGCCAGGGGCATCCCGGCCTGGGGCTGTCGGCCTGGCCTCTGCAGGCACCTGAGATATTCCTGAGGGCAGATTCAGCAGGGCTTTTACTCCTGGATAGAATCACAGGCACATAAACTGAGACCATCGAGGGGGCCGCTTGGCTTGGGAAACTCTACCAGCGACCATGTGCTCTGATTTGCAAGCTGCACCCCTCAGAGTGGCAGTGCCACTTTGTGGCACTGCCTTCACTTTGTGCGGGGTGGGGTGGGGTGGCGGTAGAGGGTGGATGGATCTTGGCACCCAGAAGTTTGTGTCCTCAGATGGGGAGGGGAGAGCGTCTGCCCAAGCATAGCGTCAAGGCTTCCCTTGCTGCCTGTGACCTTGTGCCAGTTGGTGTGGCCCGGGCAGGGTGTGGCACGCCTTGGGGACCAGCCTCTCCCAGAAGGATAGCTGCTTGACTGGAAAAGTTGCCTTTTCATTTAAATAAATAAAGGTCAGGGCCTACAGCATGGCGAGGAGGGGATGGCTCTTCTCTGCCTCTGTCTTCCCTTGCCTCCTTGTGAGTGGACAAACCCCTGTCCTTGCCCAGGTGGCTGCTCCTGCCACTCGCACTGCATCCGAGACACAGCCCAGCTTTGCAGGCGCCTGCCATGTGCTCAGCTGTGTGCAGGGCGATGAGATGTGCAAGACCATGTGGCCCCAAGCGTCCCGCAGTGCAGAGTCCCCAGCCCAGCACTGCACCCCAAGCGTGTGCCTGGGGTGACTCAGGAGGACTCGGTGAGATGCGGAATGCAGGGCTGAGGCGTGGAGGGGGCGCAGGGGCTCAGGGCCATCCCATGAGTCGGGGCTCACTGGGTTGGAGAGACCACATCTGCCCTGCTCGATGCCCTGCCCGTGCAGGCTCTAACGGCAGAGTTTGGGGATTGGAGTGAGAGGTTCAGGGGGCTGGAGCGGGGAGCTCGGGGTCAGTGGGCCGGGCAGAGCAGAGCCTTTGCTGCGTCAGAAACCCCTCGGAGGCCCTAGGCTTGGTAAGTGAGTGTGAGGCAGGAGAGTGCCACTGCGAGGGCCGCCTACCATCGCAGAGAAGGTGCCCTGCGTGCCACAGGTTTGGCGGCCCCTGCCAGGAATTTGGCATCGCTGTCTTTCCTCCAGTGCTGGGGAGCTCAGCCCCCGGAGGCAGGTGCTGGATTCTTTCTCTACCACCGCAGGGCAAGGGGCTTGTCTTTTAGTTTATTGTTTTAATCTCCTGTATCTGTGACCATGCAGAGAGCCGGCAGCAGGAAGAGGGTACCACCGGCTCCTTGGAGGCCGAGGATGGCTTAGACGGGAGGGCTGGGGCTCTCAGCCTGACCAGCCCTGGCCCAGGGCCGGGGAAAGGCCAGGCTTTGGGGTGGAGGGCAGGGGATGAGATCTTGGACCCACCATGTAATGGTGACCTGCCTGGGCGACTCCACCCCTGCATGCCTCCTTTCCTGTCTGGAAAAGCGGATCGTGTGAGGGCCTTGCAGGAAGCTCCAAAGCTGGGCAAGGGCCCCTGGGGACAGGCGAGCTGCCATGAGCACGGGTCCTTCCCTCCTGTGCCTGGTAGGTGCCTGAGCGCTCTCGGGGCTTCGGGCTGGGGCACAGCTGCAGCGAGGGTGGCCCTGCCCAGGCTGGCGCTGTCGGTTGTGTGGCTTTGGCTGACACGGGGCTGTGAGGATCTCATTGACTTGACTGTATAAAGTAGCAGTGAGGCCTTACAAACAGTTCCGGGCCTGGAAAGGAAAGGAAAAGAAAGACTGATGGAATCTGGCATTTTCTCAGGTGTCCTAGACTCCATCTGAAAGATTTCTCCATGGGAAACTTTTCATCCTGGGTCCTTGGCGCCTATTGTTAGAGCACACAGGCCCCGGGGCTTCAGCCTGGAGGTGAAACTTCGCTCGGCTGTGTGGCCATAGCTGGTTACTTAACCTCTCTGTGCCTCAGCATTGCCACTGTGGATGGTGATAGCAGCATGTATTCTTCCTAAGGTTGTTGGGAAAACACTGACTACCACAGCGACAGGCGTGGGACCCCCTCCACCAGAAATTGTTCCATGAGCCTGTTTACCCACCAGACATCTGCAAGAGATGGAACTGACATTGTCCTCAGTTTGCAGAGGGTTGAGTAACTTGCCTAGGATCGCACAGCCTTTGAATCCCAGGAGCCCAGCTCCGTCATCTGTGCCCTGAACCACTCTGCCACGTGTGGCACTTACTGTTGGTTCCATTTGTTTCCATGCTGTTTTAAGTTAGTCCTGTGGTTTGGTTTGGTTTTATTTTTAAGACATGGTCTCGCTCTGTCACCCAGGCTGAAGTGCAGTGGGGCGATCATAGCTCACTGCAGCCTCGACCTCTGGGGCCCAAGTGATTCTCCCATCTCAGCCTCCCAAGTACCTGGGACTGCAGACACATGCCACAATGCCTGGCTAATTAAAAAAAAATTTTTTTTTTGGCCGGACACGGTGGCTCACGCCTGTAATCCCAGCACTTTGGGAGGCTGAGGCGGGTAGACCACAAGGGCAGGAGATCGACATCATCCTGGCCAACGTGGTGAAACCCCATCTCTACTAAAAATACAAAAATTAGCTAGGTGTGGTGGTGTGTATCTGTAATCCCAGCTACTCGGGAGACTGAGGCAGGAGAATCACTTAAACCAGGGAGTCAGAGGTTGCGGTGAGGAGAGATCACGTCACTGCGCTACAGCCTGGCAACAGTGAGACTCCGTCTCAAAAAAAAAAAAAAATAAATCAAAAAATTTAAAAAAAAAGTTTATTATTTTTTTTTTTTGTAGAGACAAAGGTGTTGCTATGTTGCCTAGACTGGTCAGGAACTCCTGGCCTCAGGTGATTCTCCCACCTCAGCTTCCCAAAGTGCTGGGATTAGCCTGGCATGAGCCTCCATGCCTGGCCTAATCCAGTGGGTTTTTCAGTCGTGCTGGCCTTTAGGGGTGGATGCTGTGAAGACCTGCGGGCCCGGGGCCAGGAGGAGACGCTCACGCCTGTTGAAGGAGCGCAGAGCCTCAGCGCTGAGAGAGCAGCCGCGCCCGGCTCCGCAGGCTGTGCGCCCCTGAACCCCAGCTCTGCTCTGCTCCCTCAGGGGAACTGGGGAGACCAAGGTGGGACTCCTGGACCTCCCCTAATTCAGACAGAGCAGCTCTCATCTCTTTCGGGCTTCCTGGCAGGATTTGCCCGGGGTGGGGTGGGAGGTTCTGCTGCTTTAAAACTCCTGGAAGGCTTGAGAACCACTGATCTCCTGTCCTGTTACAGGCAAGGAAGCTGGGGCGGAGCAGGCCTGTGAGGCGGAGTGGGGCGCCGGCCGCGGTCCTGGCTGTGCCCCCACCCCTGCGCATGCTGCAGCCTGGCCTTGCCACCGTCCATGGGCCTGGGCCTGTCCTTGTGCCTGCCTGAGTACCCTGCCCAGAGGCCTGTGGCTCAGCGATGCTGCCGCAGCTGGAAGGCTGCCCTTGTTTTGTCCTGGCAGGAGACTTTGGGAGGGAGAAGGGGTTGACCTGTCTGGAACCAGGAAAGAGGAAGCGGCAGTGTCCCAGTAGACTCCTGCACTCCTGGATGGAAGCTCCGGGGCTGGCCCATTGTTCCCGCCCCTCTCCCTGCAGCCTGGGAGAGCCCCAGCCTGGTGGGCCAGGGCAGGGCATGGGCAGGCCAAGGCTTTTGGCTCCAGGCAGACCAAGCTGCAGGGACCCAGAGTCCCTGCTTTGTGTCCCAGAGCGAGAGTAGAACCTCCCTGAGGGCTCTGTGGGCCAGAAGGCTGGGGAGGGTGTGTCCAGGGATGGGCAGGGCAGGGCTGCGAGGTTAGAGTGAGGGGAGGGGTGCCTGGTGCCATTTTGGAAGGAATCCCTGAAGGCAGGAATCAGGACAGATGCCCCTCTACCCCATTGGCAGAAGACCTCTGGGATCCTGATATACTTAATAAAATGAATTCCCTGCGGTAACACCAACCCCAGGGAACCAGACAGATCGGGGAGGTTGGCTGGAGCTGTGGCTCCTGGTGGGCCGTGCTGGAAGCTCTCCGAGGTCCCTTTGCTGCTGAGAGACGGAGGGATGGAGGCCTGGCTCTGCTGTAGGATGCCAGCATCCTGCGTTCTCCAGGGTGTGGACCTGGAATACTTAGGGGAGGCAATGACCTATTTTTAAGATGAGCCCAGCTCTGGAGCTGCTCACCCAAGGCCACTTCCTGCTCAGGGCACTTTGGGCCTCAGTTTCCTTATCTGTAAAATAGACAAAGTTGGCCGGGTGAGGTGGTCCATGCCTGTAATCCCAGCACTTTGGGAGGCCAAGGCTGGCAGATTGCTTGGGCCCAGGAGTTTGAGGCCAGCCTGAGCAATGTGATGAAACCCTGTCTCTATTAAAAGTATAAAAATTTGGCCAGGCGTGGTGGCTCACGCCTGTAATCCCAGCACTGTGGGAGGCCAAGGAGAGTGGATCACTTGATGCCAAAAGTTTGAGACCGTCTCTACTAAAAATACAAAAATTAGGCATGGTGATGTGCACCTGTAATCCCAGCTACTTGGGTGGCCGAGGCAGGAGAATCACTTGAACCTAGAAGGTGGAGGTTGCAGTGAGGTGGGATCGCGTCACTGCACTCCAGCCTGGGTGACAGAGTGAGATCTTGTCTCAAAAAAAAAAAAAAGTACAAAAATTAGCCAGGCATGGTGGCACGCACCTGTAGTCCCAGCTACGTGGGAGGCTGAGGTGGGAGGATTGCTTGAGCCCAGGAGGTTGAGGCTGCATTGAACTAAGATTACACCATTGCACTCCAGCTTGGGCAACAAAGTGAGACTCTGTCTCAAAAAATTAAGTAAAATAGACACAATAAGAGTATCTGCCACCTAGGGCTGGGGAGACCAGAGTGAGATCTCTTGTGAAAGCACCCACCGCACTTCCTGGCACACAGCGAGGGTTCACCCACCGTACTTCCTGGCACACAGCGAGGGTTCAGCCGATGCCAGTTTCTGCTCGTTGTCTCGGTGTTCTCATCAGTATGATCATTTGGGGAAACTTGGGTCCCCAGATAACCATGAGGAGCGGATGACTTTGCCTCCAGGTGCTCTGGCCCAGCTGTTCCTGCAGCGTCGTGCTGTTTCTGTGTCTTTGTGCCTCTGTGGAGATGCTGTGGGTGGGTGGGCAGGTGTGCCCTGTGCTGTGGCCTCCAGAGACAAGGTAGACTCCCACCCATGCAGGGCCCCCCAGCCCAGGCACATAGCCCTGCCCCATCCCTCTGGGTCCACATGGCTGTGGGTTCCCACCAGGGAAACTGGACCCAGCCTGTTTTTTCCTGCTTCGTGGCCAGGCTAGGGCCTGGGAGCTGTGCGGAAGGGGCCTTTTCACCACTGCCTGGAGCTGCTCGCTCACCAGGCCACCGAGAGCTCTCAGTCCCCTTTCCCCTGGGTACAGCTCTCCCTGCAATGTAGCGCAGCCTCACTTCGGCCCCACCAGCCTGCTCCCTTTCGCTTAGTTTTGCCTTTGCAGTTTGAGTGTTTTTTTTTTTTTTTTTTTTTTTTTTTTTTGAGACGGAATCTTGCCCTGTCACCCAGGCTGGAGTGCAGCAGTGTGATCTCAGCTCACTGCAACCTCCACCTCCCAGGTTCAAGTGATTCTCCTGCCTCAGCCTCCCGAGTAACTGGGACTAGAGGCCCACACCACCACCCCCAGCTAATTTTTGTATTTTTAGTAGAGACGAGGTTTCACCATGTTGGCCAGGATGGTCTCAATGTCTTGACCTCATGATCCACCTGCCTCAGCCTCCCAAAGTGCTGGGATTACAGGCGTGAGCCACCATAGCAGGCCCATCGAGTGACATTTTTGCTGGGGATCTGGGGCTGCTTGGGGTGGCCTTGCACACACCCTGCACTTTGGCTGCCTGGAACACGGCTTGGGGTTCATAATGCACCCTGGTTTGACTCTCACAGGCAGGGTCCCGGGGCCACAGCGAGAAAGAGCATCCTCTCCAACTGGCCCCACACAGCCCCAGGACCCCAAAACCTGCACCAAGACAGCTACCAAGACCAGGGGCAGAGTCCTCCTAAGTTGTGGCCACAGGTCAGGGCTCCAGGCTCCAAATCTCTCAGGAGTGGGAGCCAGAGGAAGCCATGCTCACTTGCATATCAGGCTGTGGACACATGATGCCTTTAGGGGCTCATGAAAATGTTTAAATTTATTTTAAAATTAGAAGGAAAAAGTCTCTGGAACATTTAGGGCCAAAGAAAATGTTTTAATGTTTTTTCTCACTTTAGAAATACTATTTTCAAGGCCTACGAAAATCTATTAAATTATTTAACTGCTTTTTAATGGAGGAAGGGGCCCCCAAAATCACAAAGTGGCCCTGGGCATTGGGGTGGCCAGGTGAGAGCCAGCCATACCGATGCAGCGTGCCTGATCCTGGAGTGTGATGTAACCTGAGCCACCAGAACAGAGGGTCACCAGGAGACAGCTTGGAGGTGGGCCGCCATCCCTGCCCGCTGTGCTGGGAGGAGACAGCTGGCCTGACCAGCCCGTGGTGCCAGGAGGGACAATTCGGGCTGGAGCCACACTTGATGAAGGGGAGGCTGACTTTGATTGAGGGCTGCTTTGTGGAGAGCATTCTTCGTGGGAAGAGCCCAGGAAGGAGCTCTCCACCTTGCAAGAACATTGCCTGTGGCTCAAAATGGCCACATGGGATGCAATTCCTGAGCTTAGACTTGGCAGAAAAGCCAGCTTCTGCCAGCCCCAGACCTAACGGGGATGGGGCCCATGACCACCCCGAGGAATTCCACCTGGGCGTTTGGTGTCTCTAGCCATCTCGAATGGCAGGCTGAGGCTCAAAATTCCCATGCCTGTCTGCAGGACTCCTGCATGAGCCTGGGACCACATGTGGGGATAGTGTGTTGCCGGGGAAATACCTTGGGCACTCGAGGGGGCACTGAGGCCCTGGAGGGCTCCTGTGGGCCGGAACTCCCATGACGTCATCTCTCAGTACCAGCTACTAGGGCTTCTTAGGACAGACACACTGGACATCGGGGAGGGTGCTCATGGTATTTGCACAAATCTGTGACGCTGGAGACCAGAGTGGGGTGGGCGGGTGGGCCAGGCCCCGGCCCCGGCCCCGGCCCAGATGGGGTGACCGTTCCTTCACCCCCCTTCCCCACTGCAGGGGTGCTGCTTTCCTTAGGCCCTCGGGAGACACTGTCATCTGCTCATTGGCAGAGTGCCCTGTGGCCACACTGTCCCCGTCCAGACATGGAATGGACAGCAGGAGGGGGCTTTGAGGGGTCTCTCCTGAGACACATCTCCAGCTGAGTCCTGGAGTTGGAAGCCCCTGCAGGCTGAGTGGCTGCCTCACCAAAGTCCCTGTCCTGCATTTGCCCCCGTGACCTTCCCACTGTGCCTGGGACCACAGTTAGAACTGACCAGCACCAAGAGGGGCAGGCCGGTGCCAGCCTAGGGGAGGGGCAGTTACCAGGAGACTCAGGCCCCCATCCCAGCCCTCTGTACCCTGGGGCTTAGCCAGGCTGGAGGCCCATTTTTCCCAGAAGCCTGCCTCCCTGCCTCCTTTTGGGGCTCTCCCCCCCCGCTCCCCTTCCTGATCACCTCCTTGCTCCTCCCCTCCCCTCCGCTGTCTCGCCTCCCCTCACATTCATGGGGCCTTGTGGCTGCACCTGCCTGCCTTTCACCAGTGGTGTCCAGCTGTCTCCCTGACCAGGGCTGAGGACCTTGCGCATCTGGGCCCCGTGATGGCCGCCCTCCCCATCCCCGCCTGCTCGTGGCTCTTGCTGCAGTGGGGTTGCAGCTGCTCTGGGTTTAGCGTCTGTTGTTGCCACTGCGCGGTGCGTGCCCTGGGAGTGGGGCCTGCTGCACCGCACCTCACTGCCACCCATGCCCATCTCAGGGTGAGGGCCCAGTGGGTCCTCAGGCTGTATCTGTCAGGGATAGATACCCAGACAGGCCCTTTTCCAAGGGTTGAACAAGAGAGAAAATGTCCCCATTCCAGCCTGGGCAGTACAAGCCTCCTTTCTCCCAGAATCCGCCTCCCTGGGGTCAAAGTGGTGAGCTGCATGGCTGCTGCTTCCTGTGTGGCCCCTATGGGGGTGGCAGGGTGAATGCCCCAGAGGGACAGGAGTTTGTGGCCAACCTGAGGGCAGACACTGCCCATCCTCTAGACCCTAGGCACCCCTGGTTGGCCCAGGGGCCGGTCTGTCCCCATCCCAGAGCCATCATTCCAGTGGGGACAGTGCAGGCCCAGGTGCGGGGTCCCAGCAGGCCTGGTCAGGGTGAGGCCATCCCTCTTGGTGCAGACACCAGCGTGTGGAAGGTGATCACATCGAGTGTGCTGGCCACTGCGGTGCACACACGTGTGTGCAGGGCTGCGCATGCGCAGCCTGGGCTGGCTGGCTTCTCCGCTTGCCTGGGAGGATGGTGGCTCCCAGTGGGAGTCTCCCTGTCTCTGCCCCCCAACCCAGGGATGTGGGTGCTTTGAGCCGAGGGAAGGAGGAACTTCTCCAGGAGAGCTCTGTCTGCCGCCTCCCCGGCAGCCCCGTCCCAGGAGCAGAGCGGTCCTTACAGGGCCACAGCCTCTGCTGGCCCCACTGCCCCTTGGCGGTAAAGGGGGGCTCCCATGTGCAGCTCCCTTCAGATGGACAGAAACCAGGTTTGCATGCCGGGGCCTCGGCTGGGTCCCTCGCTTCTCTAAGCATTCCTTTCCTCATCTGGAACGTGGGGGTGTAGGATTGTGCGAACCTCCCAGGGCATCCCAGGATGAAATGAGATCATGCCCATAACAGACTTGCGCCTGGCCCCTGGTCACAGCTCCCCAAATGATCATTGCCGCATCCAAACGCATTGGTGTTTCAGCCTGGCCCAGTGCCCACGGCTGCCCATGTGCCCAGGCAGGAAGCCACTTTGTGCAGGAGGGTCTTTGTGCTGGGGCAGCGTGGGCGAGCCTGGCAGTCTCGTTAGTGGCAGGACTGTCTGGGCGCCTATTGAGCTGTCAGCGGCTGGCAGCTGCCCCCAGGTAGCAGGGGGAAGGGCTGAACTCTGTGGGCATGAAAGGCCCAGCGGGTGTGTGTAGGGGGGCCTGAGAGTCTTAGGGCAAATTGTGTGTACACGCTTGCAGGATAAAGATGAGTTTTTTAAATGTGTCTCCTGTAGTTTTTGATTTTTTAAAATCTTTCCAAAAATCAATACAAACAAACCACAGGCGTAATTTGAGTCTTTAAAGGCCAATGTTGTCAACTGTCCTTCTGGCGAAAGAGGCCGGGAAGTTCAGTTGGGGGAAAATGCAGCACTTTTGCTGTCATTAAGTCCAGTGGTAGTTATTGACAGTCACAGTGCTGACGGAGCTCAGAGCAGAGGTACAGGGGGCGGGGGGTGGTATTGACCAGGCGTGCAGCTCACGCACGTGATGTGAGAACCCGAGGCTTTCAGGGGTGCTGTCCTCCCTCCCTCTGCCAAGCTGGTGGGAAGGCCCTTGCCAAAGTGCATGAGACTCCTTCACAGCCTGTGGGGGAGGTGGAAGGGGTGCGCCCTGGACCCTAAGGATCGCCGGCCCCTCCAAGACCATCCCTGGCCGCTGGTGGGCAAGGTGGGAGGGTTGTTAGCACCAGCTGTGGCCAGGGCCATGCCAAGTCTGAACACGTGACCTTGGCTGGGTGGCAGCCACCCACGTATTCTCAAGGGCCTGTGCTAGGCCCCTGCCAGGCCTGGGTTACTCCCTTTGATAGGAGCTCATGTTATTAACTGAAGAAGACAATGAATGATCTCATGCGGTTGTATCTTGGTGGGTAAGGTGGATCTTTCTGTACCCCGCCTGCCAGCCCGTCTTCCATGTTCCCCACCTCGCCATGCTTCTCTTGCTGCTTGTCCACACACATCCTTTGTTTTATATCACTTTTTAGATACAAAAATAATATAGGTAGAATTCTGTATTCTACATTTTCAAGGACCCTCACGACACATAGGTTACTCTTTTACAATGGTTTTAATGTTTTCTGTACCTCCCTCCCTCTTACCCGCCCCCCCTATTCAGCTCTGTTAACCCTTCCGGCGTCATTTTCTGTGCTCTCGCACACACACACACGTGTGTGCACACACAGGAGGCTGTCCTGTTTGGTTTTAGAAACGGAATGGTCCTGTTCTTCTTTGCATGTTGCCCGTTTCACTTCATGGCCCATCCCAGATACCCGCTTCCGAGTCACCGGCAGAAGCAGGGCCTCGTGCTTCCTGGTGGCCGCGAGCTGTGGGGCTGCACGCCGGTCCTCGGTGTGGAGTTCCAGCTCTTCCCTGCACCCCCCGTCAACAGATGTTTAGACGGCTTCCCTTTTTTACCCTTTTCATTACAAAGAAAGAAATTTGCTTTCTTAAACTTCTTTTCATGTTTTTCAACTTTCTAATTTCTCATAAGTATTGCAACTTTAGATTCTGTGAATGGGTCTGTTCGTGCAAGGCTTTGTGGAGGAACGAGAAATTGTAGGAGAGTCTGTGGCTGGCTCTCCCACCCCCTGCCCGCAGTGCACACCCACAGAGGTGCGAGCAAGCAGGGAGGGCGAGCTTCTGATCCTGTCTCTTGGGTTTCTTTTCCACTCGGGGCCTCCCTGGGGTCGTGCTGCGGGAGTGAAAGGTCCCTCCCTGGGTGCCTGAGGCCCCTGGCCTGGATGCTGTAGCCTTGCCTGAAAGCGGAGGAATTCTGGCTGCCTCAAGGAGGCCATGGCTGGCCCTGTCCCTCCAGGAGAAACAGTCCGGGGGTAGGGCCGCTCAGGCTGGACCCAGGCCTGGCCAGTGGGGCCATCGGGCATCCTAGGCTCTGGCAGGATGTCGCCCTCCAGGGACGCAGCACCTTCCTTGCCTCTAAACTGCTGAGTGGTCAGTGTTGGTTACCAGCTGTCCACAAAGACTGCACAGTCTCATGCTGGCTTGTAGCAGTGAGTGGAGGTGGGGTGGCCACACTGTCCCTTTAGAATTCTGCATGTGTCCCAGCCCAGGCAGGGCAGCCTCTGGGCTTCCCCCACCGCCTGGTGCCTCTGTGCCTGGTGAGTTTGGGCTGGGGTCTGTTTGTTGTGGGTGGGTGTGCTTGGAGTTCCCCGGTCAGCAAGCTCCCTTTGCCTCTGGGGGAGTTCCTGGGTGGTAAAGGGGAACCCTTTCAGGCCACAGGATCACCCAGAAAACCTCTGTGAGCACAAAAGTTCAGAAAATCCAGCCAGTCTTGGAGATGGCGAGACTGCTTCCCTTGGGGCCTGGGCCACTCCAGAACCATTTCTGTGACGGTAAAATGAGTGGGGGCTCCATGGTGGCTCTGCTTACTGTGAACGTGATCCTCCGGTTCATTCATCTTCAGGCTCCTGCTTGAGGGGCTGGTTGGTGTTAACCCCACTCTCCTCTCTTTCTACCTGGACCCCCCCTGCCCAGGGCTCCAGGGGAGCTCCATCACAGCCAGGGAAGGGAGGGCTCCAGTCTCCTCCTTCGAAGTTCCCAATTTTGCTCTAGTGATTTTTGTCTGCAGTGTGTAATCGATCAGCCTGGACCCCAGAGAGGCCTTCTGTCGAGGTGGGTGGGTGTCAGAACTGCAGGCTGCTCCCTTCTGCCTCGGGTCCCCCACTGTGCCTCTGTGGCTGGGACATGTTTTCTGGGGTTCTGGCTTTGGCCAGCATGGCTGGCTGGGAGGAGGGGATGGGTGGTGGTGATGCTCACTGAGCGGGACCTGCTTTGGGTGCCTCAGATCGAGAGACCTGTTAGTGCCCAGGTGGAGACCTTGGCGGGTGAGCAGGTGGATCTTTGAGAATGGAGCTCCAAGGGACAGGTTGGCTGAGCTCAGCAAACCCTGAGGCCTGCCCACGGCCACACAGCTTGTCTGGCAGAGTCTCGGCAGGAGCTCGGATCACAGCCTTGGCAGCCTTGAAGTCTCCGTAACCTTGCAAGACAGTGGAGAAGTGGGGCAGCCAATGGGCCATTGCACTGTAGAATAAATATATACATGTAAAACACTTGACATCTATTAACTTTTAAGTAGCAATAGTGATTCTTGTGGTTAGACCTGAATGGGAACTAGTAAGTCTAAAGTGAAAACCTAATTAGATTTTTCCCACAAGACAGTTTTCCCACGATGCATTGTGGACATAGAGATTTGATGAATGTAAAGCCAGCCCCAGTGGCTCACATCTGACTCCCAACGGTTTTGGAGGCCAAGATAGGAGGATTGCTTGAGCCCAGGATTTGAGACCAGCCTGGGCAACATAGTGAGACTGTCTCTATAAAAGAAATTAATTAGCGGGGCATGGCGGTGAGCACGTGTTGCCCCAGCTACTCGGAGGCTGAGGCAGGAGGATCACTTGTGCTTAGGAGCTCGAGGTTGCACCATGATTCCACCTGTGAGTAGCCATGCACTCCAGCCTGGGCAGCATAGCAAGACCCTGTCTCAAAAAAAACAAAAAAGATTTGGCCAATGAGTTTTATCAGCTAAAGTGGGATATTTAAGAGCAAGGAAGGAACTCCTAATTTCTGAGCCCTGGTTTTGAAAAAGCTTTCTTTTTTCTTTCTTCTCTTCAGTCTCATTAGCAAAACCTTAATGTTCATAGATGAAATCATTTTTTACTTTTTTCCCTTAAAGTGAGCACTGCATCTGGGATCACCACAGTGGCCCACTGGTGTGATGTCCAGGGAAGGGTCTGCCAGGCAGGGCCTGTCTGTGGCCCTGTTGGTATGGCTGGGAAGGGCATGGCCTCCAGAATCAGAGGCCTGGGTTGAATCCTGGCCGAGCGCCTAGTGGGGCACTTTGGGACAAATGACAGCCCTTCTGGGACTTGGTTTTCTCATCTGTAAATGGGGGAGGCGATGCCTACTTAGCTGGATGTTAAATAAAATGGAGCCGTGTCTGTGAAGCACATGGGATGGTAATCGGTGGCCTCACAGGGACTGGGTGGCCCAGATGCTCTGACGTTGGCATGCAGGGTGGATGGGTCAGGCTTCCGGCTAGTGTTGGATCTCGGAGGCCCAGGGGTTAGAGAACTAAGGACCTCTGAGCCAGGCTCCTCGTTGCAAATGGACTCCTCTGTGTGCCTGTGAACTGGGCCTGAACACCTCCTGTGACAGGGAGCTCAGTCCTTGCCGAGGGAGCCTGGTCAGCTGTCGGCACCGTCATCCTCATGCTCTGTCTCCTGACCTGTGTCTCATGACCTCCGACCCCAGGCAGCTGTGGGGTGACCCCTGTCTTGGTTGTTCAGCCCTTGCCCTTGCTGGAGGGTGACTGTCCCCACTGCCACTCCCCCCACACACGGCACAGCCTTTCTTGTAGCTGTCAGAAGAGAGGGCCCATCCTCCTTCGCGCCCACACTGCCCCCGCGCCCCGCCGCACTGCATTCAAAGTGAGTGCGCCTGCTTTTGTTTCTTCCTAGTATTTCTGAAAACATGTGGGTGGGGGAGGGTGTGCAGCATTGTGCGCTGGGTGAGTTGGCTACAGTGGTGTGGGAGGCGGCCCCAGAGAGGCAGAGCCGCGGCGTGTTTGCGTGCACAGGGCCGTTCCCTTCCTGTCCGGCGTGTGAACATCAGTGCACAAGTGTGTTCACCCAGGCATGTGCCCTGTGCTTTTCCCTACCTTGGCTGATCGTGGGGAAGACAGACTCACTTCCCTTTTCCAGTGACTCTGGAAAGGAGGCTCTGGAATGCCAGCTGGGGGCAGGGAAGCCCCGTCAGCCAGGAGGGACCTAGCAGGCCCACAGATGTCTGAGGCAGCCGAGCCCTGCTCATGGCCCTGCCATCCCCGTGTGTCCCCAGGATAATATCCACACTCCAAAGCAAGGCCCAGCCCTGGGTCCCACAGACGGGGCTGGTCCAGGTGGTGGATGAGAGCTCCTCTCCTGCCAGCCTGGGTGCAGAGGCCTGCCCAGTGGGGCCATTGGAGCCACCACCTCCACAAAATCATGCGTTCCCCCAGGCCTGTTGCCAGCATTGGCATCTCCACCAGCATCAGCGCCATGGTCGCCATGAAGTTGGGGCTCCTGGAGAAACAGCTCCCCCTAGCCTCACCTCCTCCGTGCCTCAGAGACTGAGCAGAAAGGAAGGCAGCTGGACTGATGAGCAGCTCGCCCTAGAGAGGCCCGATCCCATCCTGTCGGGGCACCCCCAGGGCCCTGGACTCACCCCCACTGCTCCCTCTGTGCCCTGGGTGGTCCCACTCACCACAGCAAGCCCTGCACCCCCAGCCTCTCTAGACACCCATCCTTGCCCTCACACTGACCCAGCGCCCTCTCCCCAGGCTCCGGTGGGCTCCTTGTTCACGCTGCCCGCTGTGGGGGACAGAGCCTGCCAATCTCTCCCACACTTCCCTCACCAAATCACAGGGCCCTCGGGGTGGAGGTCGGTGCATGGGGAGGTAAGAGTCATGTGGTGGGAGGCCATCCTCAGCAGGGGTCTCAGAGTGGGAGATCCAGAGCTTTTGGAGCCCAGCAAGTAGAGGGCCAGGGCCCTTGGGGCTGAGAGAGGCCTCAGCCAAGGTGGGGGAAGTGCTATGGCCCCTGAGCCCTTGTAGACTTGGCTGGCCACCCTGGGAAGAAAACCCACAGCCGGAGGGCAGTTCATGCAGGGCATGTGGGGAGCCAGAGTGCCCTCCACCTGCTGGCCGCGGGGAGCACCAGGCAAGGCTCCCTGGGGAGCAGGGCTGCCACCTCTGACCTCGCTGCAGCCTGGCTCAAGTGGAGGTACACACAGGATGCCCACAGGCCCCAGGGCGAGGTTGCCAGCTCTGTGCCCCAGGTGGCAGCTTCCTGACAGCACTGACCCACCAGGGACCCTGCTGAGGCCCATCGCAGCCTCCCCACTGGGCACAGACACTTCCCTCCCCTCCCCTTCTCCACCTGTCACCTGTCTGTCTGCCGGGCCTCATGGGGCTTCCCAGTGTCCCTTCCTGCCCCCTCCCTGCTTGTCAGAAGAGGGGCTGGGACGCTGGCAGGGCCTGGCACTCCGGGCTCCCCCTGCCCTCCTACCAGCCCCTCCCACACTTCCCTCACCAAATCACGAGGACTTTCCTCACCCTGAAAGAGAGTTAATGATGTTCATGGCAGCAGCATTATTAACGGGGCAGTCACCGTGCACCAGGCTCTCTGCTAAGCACTTTATGCACATTCTTAAATTGCTGGATCCCCATTACAGAAATGGAGTCTTAGGTTGAAAAGCCACTTGACCAGGGTCATCCCAGCCGTAAGCGGCAGAGCAGGCCCTGAATCCAGGCAGCCCAGGCTGATCACCACCCTGCCACCGCACAACCCTCCGTCACATACGGACACCAGGCCTCCTGTCAGTGCTGGAATCCCTCTCCACAGATCCACATGGAGCTATCTAGAGGAGCACCTGCCCCTCCCCAGACGAGGCGAGAAAGCCATCTCCACCTGGAGGGACAGCAGCAAAGATGTCATGAATGGGCTCCTGGGTGTCCTGCTTTCTTTGAGAGAAGACAGGGGCTGAGCAGGCACAGCTCTCATCCTCCAGCCCCTGCCCCCCCCTCCCCTGCCAGGCTGGGGCCTGCCAGCCCCACCCCTGTAGTCATTTCTAAATCGGGTCTAGATGGACTGGAGGCGTGACTGCGAGAGACTGAACCGCCCCCCACCTCCAAATTCTTCAAAGTCCCCCAGCCTGCAAAGGACCAGCCCCAGCATGAGGCCCTGAAAGTGGCAACATTTCAATAGCCTAACCCTGGACAATCAGGACAATCCCTTTGCTAATTTATATGCTATACGTTTGGGGTTTAATTGGAGCGTAATTGTAATCCATATGCCTGTTAAGGTAATTACACCTATAAACTTAATATAATCCATAGATCAATGGGTTCGGAGCTAATTAAGGCAACTCTAATTAACATTTACAAAAAACCTTGCAATTACTGGAATATCCTTTAAGCTGGCCTTCTGAGCTGATAATGAGCCCCGCTCGGCACTCCACAGCCTCCTAGTGCGCCTTTACTCTGCACAAGGGGGCCTTCTGGGGACCCCAATGTGGGGGGGTCAGTGCCTGCTGTTAGCACCCTGGGACTCCAAGACGGGCACCCAGCTGATGAGTGGCAGTACCACAGGAAGCCAGGTCATTGTGACTTGACCTTCCCTAGAACGCAGCTGATTTTCTGGTTCAGTGGACTCAGGCCGATAAAGGGGAACTTGGAGAAAGAGAACGAGAAATCCATGTGCTGAGCCAGGACAGAGCCCAAGCGGGGTTCTCACATGGGGGGAATGTGGCACTTTCCTCCCACCCACCTCCTGCACCCACAGCCGGGATGCACCTGAGCTCAGACTGCCCTGAAACCCCAGGAAAATCCCAACAGGGGCACTAAAGGGCCAGGATTACATCCATTCTCCAATGTTGTATGGCTCCCAGTGATATTGTCACCTTGGGAGCTGCAGAGAGAAACCTCCTGGCCAGGCCCCTCCTCTGTCCGCAGGAGGAGGTAAGCGGCCCTTACCGCAGGCTAAGCTGTTGGCATCTGTTCTTTTCCTGCTCCCGGAGGGACAGAGCTCTCCTGTTGTCCTTGCAGCACCATGGGAACTGGACGCTCCTGTGGACAGCTCCATGTGGGTCTGCCGCGAGGGATTCCACTGCAGATAGAGGGAGGCCTCGAGCCTCTAACTGGGGGGCGGTGGTCAGCCTGGGCTGCCTGGATTCAGGTCTGGCTCTGACATTTACAGCTGGGACAACCTGGGCCAGGTAGAGGTTTTTCAACTTCTCTAAGACTCCTTTATTTATTTTATTGACAGAGTCTTGCTGTCACCCAGGCTGGAGCACAGTGGTGCCATCATGGCTCACTGCAGCCTTGACCTCCTCGGCTCAAGCGATCCTCCCACCTCTGCCTCCTGGGCAGGATGCATGCCTGAGGTGGGAGTACAGGCGTGCGCCACCACACTGGCCAATTTTTAAAATTCTTGCAGAGACGGGGTCTCCCTATGTGACCCAGGCTGGTCTTGAACCGGGCTCAAGTGATCCTCCTGCCTTGGCCTCCCAAAATACTGGGATTACAGGCGTGAGCCACTACGCCCGGCCTGGACTCAGTTTCTATAATGGGGATGTGACAATTTAATAATGTGCATAAAGTGCTTAGTGCAGTGCCTGGTGCTGTCACTGCTTCATTAATGCTGCTGCTGCTACTGTCCTTGTCGTCTCTATCATTGACAAGCCCTAGAGGAGCTGAAGGGGTAGGGCCAGGCGGGGCAGGGTGGGCGGGGCCAGGCGGGCTGTCTGCATCATGCTGACTCCTGGGTAGGCCGTTATTGGCGGGTTCCAGGGCTCACTTTTCCCCTTCATCATTTCTGCACACTTTTCCTTCTCTGGGCCTCGGGACCTTTCCAAAGACCTTGCAACTCTGACAAAGTTCTAGACAGGATCCGGTTATTTCATGGAGGAATGAGGCAAATGTGAACAGGAGATTGTTCATGATAGCAGCTGTCATTTATTGAGCACCAACTGTGTGCTCTTAGCCTCTGGGCTAAACACTGCACAGACATGATTCACTGATTCCCAGCAACAATCTGATGCGGCTGGCATTTTAGCCTCATTTTAGGTTGAGGAAACTGAGACTCGGAGAGGCTGAATCTCTGGTCTGAGTTCGTCCAGCGAGGGGGCAGCTGGGCCTGGATTTGAAGCCAGCCATTCTCAATGTCTCTGTGCTCTCTGCCTCCCGAGTGGGGGCTCTGACTCCTTCGCTGTCTCCCTGAGTGGGCCAGGGAGGCTGGGTGAGGGGTGAGTGTGTCAGTGTTCCCTCACCCAGTAGTGGAGAACAGGCGGGGTGGGTGAACTCCTGGCTGGACCAGAGCCACAGGCCTGCAGGAGGCCGCCCTTGCCAGGAGAAATAAGGACCGTAGTCTGGAGACGCTAGAGTGAGGAGGGGGCTCTACAAGGCACAGCTCCTCCCTGCAGGAAGGGAGGGTCCCTGTCTTACAGGGCCCAGCCTTCACCACTTGTCCAAAGCCTGACTGGGTCCTGGTATGTCAGCGCTTTGCACTGTTCCCTGTCCTGCCCGCACAACCAGTGTCCCCATCTGATCTCCCTGGACCCTCCCTCAGCCTGGGAAGGGTCCCCCAGCTGTGAGGTCAGCATGGGTTAGGTCCCCTTGCCTTGCAGAGGGCACCTATAAGGCTGGCCTCATTGGAGTCCCTCCTTTCTCAGCCCCCAATCCTGCGCTGCCTGTGTGCGGGGCCTGAATGTCATCATTTCATGTATTTCATTGGGTTTTCTGGTTGCTTTAAGGTACTTTGTCTATCATGACTGTTAGCCTCTTTATTTTTCAAAAAAATTCTCAATATCATAGTTTGCATTTTTTCTTATTGATAATAAAACCGCTGATGTCATTGAGCTCTTGTTCTGGGCCCAGCTCTGCCCCGAGCTGTTTGCATATGTTACAGATGTGACCTCACTGATCCTGCACACCCCGTCCCCAGGCCATTATTCGCCCTTAGAGATGAGTGCAGTCACTGGCCCGAGGTCACACAGCTGGGATGTAATGCATCCAGGCTGGGCGCTAGCTGGGTGACCACAGTGCCCAGTGTTTATTGAGCACCTACACGCACTGGCTCCCTATAGCCCTGACGAGGCCACAGTTACGAGGTGGCAGAAGCGGTATTCAAACTCAGGCCCTGAAACTTGTGTCTGTGTTCCCTGTTGAAAACTTGGACAAACTGAAAAAGTGAAAGGCAGAGAGTAAACCACTGACCAGCCCCCGATCCAGAGGTGACCTCTGATACCACTGGGTGTCCCCCTCCCAAACTCTGTGCGCACATGTGCCTTCTGTGCTCTATTGCACAGTGAGGTCAGGAGCACGTGCTGTTGGGGAACGTCTCTTCCCAGGGCCTGGCTCCAGAACACCCTTCCACACCGCCACACATTCTCCGGGGCCCCGTTTAATGGCTGCACCCTGCTCCCGTGTGTGGGCGCATCCCAAACAGTCCCTCATTATTATGGTTACATGTTGCATTTGCTTCCAGTTCTTCATTGTTGTAAACCCGACTGCATCGCTCATTCTCATAGCGTGGCTTTGCAGTTATTTTGGATTTTTGCTTAAGATAACTTCTCACATATGGAATTGCTGGGTCAGAGTGTATGCAAATGCTAAGGGTTTTGGTGCTTCTCCAGAATTCTCCCTCCAGACATCGAGTTGCTCTCCCGTCTGCACTGTGGATAATCCTGCAGCTCTCCACACGCTCACCAACAAATAACACCAAGGAGGAGTAGTGTCATTTTGAAAATGTGCTTCCATTGATAGGAAAAAATGGGATCTTCTTTGATAATGAAACTAGAGGCTTTTTCTGTCTTCCTCAGTCGCTGATATTTGTTTCTTCTGTAAATTGCATATTCATATCCTTTCTTAGTCTTTATTGTATGTTTTTAAAATGAAGGCTTTTCCTTAATGGGAGATCTGCATTTCATCAAAGATGGAGCGCGGAGTCTGTGGTTGATTTATTCTCTGGAGAAGATGCTTCTTTTTTTTTGTTCTCTAACCAATCAGACACCAGCCTGAAGATGCTGGCAAATTAATTTCAGGCACACGAGACTGACAGTCAATGCTCACGAGGATCCTGGCCGAGGAAATCACATTTTAGTCCCAACTCCCTCAAAGTGGTGAGGCCGCCTGGAGTCAACAGGGACCAGGGTTCAAATCCCCACTCAGCCACTTTCTAGCAGCATGACTTTGGGAGGTCACTCAGCCACCAGAAACCTTCACTTTCTGGGCTGAACCATGAGGTGTTGGTGTGCAGTTGGAAGGAGCTTTGGGTGGCTGTGGTGTGGGTAGGTTTGAATGCTCAGTAGGCAGACCTGGTTTTGAGCTGATAGAGAAGGCTCACGCGAACGGTTGGCAGAACTGGGCCTACCCAGGGCCTGGCGCTCAGTTGTGCTCAGTAAATGCCTGTTGCACAAGAGATGGTGCCCAGGTAACCTGGGTGAGCTACAAACCAGAGCCACTGGATGAGTTCCAAAGGGACTTTTTTGGGACACACTAGCCCTGTTTGTTTGTGTTTGGAGTAGGAGTCACTACATAGCTTCGTTTGATGACTTTTTACCCAAATCCCTGTATCCTCAGGAATTCAAGAGACAAGGATACATAACAAAATGATTTTTGTCTCAGAGTAAATCACAGTCCACTTGGAAAATCTCCATCCTAGAGGAGGGCAGGGGACCCGGGGCTCGGGGTCAGGCTGGGAATGAAGCCTCTCGTGGCCTTGTGGTTACCCTGCTGGTGGGCTCACTCCCTGCGAGGCTGTTGTGGAAGTCACCGTGCTGCTGGGTGAGGCTGGCCAAGGGGTGCAGGGCACACCGGGGAAGGGGTAGCTACACAGGAGCAGACCTGGGGGATCCAGGGTGGGGACCCCTCCTGGGGGCCACGGGTTGAGTAGTGGAGCATGTCGCCTCAACACGTGAGCCTGTGGACATCTAGGGAACTTAGGGCATGGCAGGGGTGGGGTGCGCTGCATGCAGGCTGGGGTGGCCTCAGCTCCTTCATGTCAGTGCGTCCTGACACTGCGACACTGTGCATGGTCACAGGGAGCCTGTCCTCTTATACCTGCTTCATCTCTGCCTCACTTGTCCGTCTGCCGGTGCTTTGTGGTCACAGTAGAGAGGCACCCTGATGACTTTCAGTGACAGTAGAGGGGGTACCAGGCTGTGAGGGAGAAGCAGCCGTGTGGTCCCATATTCTTGTGCCGCAGCTGGACCAGTGGACCTGGGGGTGGCCGGCCACTTCCTAGTGGCCTTTCTGGTGGCAGGGAGTCATAGTAACTAGTCTGGAAGCTGAGCCCCAGCTCAGGAGCCGCTGGAAAAGCTGCCTGCAGCCTCCCTGAGTGGACATCCTTTAGTGATTGTTCAGCTTCCCCGTCCCCAGCCAGCCACCATCTAGTTGGTCCTCCCATTGGGTGCCACAAGCCGCGTGTAGCTGTGCACAGCCCTTACTGGAATCCCACTTTCCAGATGAGGGTGACAGGAGGAGAAAGCATCAGTCACTTGCCCAAGGTCCCACAGGCGAGAGGCTCTGAGCCTGGGTGTGGCCCTCCCAGCTGCTCTGTTGCCCCTTGGCGTTGAAGCGTCTCAGCCTCTCCCAAGAGTGTGTGCCCTTGCGTTGCTGGTTCAGAAGCCAGAAGGCTTGCAGGGACAGACCTGGGTGGCAGCCCTGAGCAGGCATCCTGGTCAGCCTGTTGGGGTTGAGAGCCAGTGGGCAGGGACACTCGCCATGCTACCTGACCCCCTATGGCACCCCAGTGTGGAACACATGGGCTCAGGACTCACTTTTCTTTTGGTAGAGCTTGGAGTCCCCATTTCCACGTTTTGTTTTTCTTTATAGTCGCAGTGCCAAGTCTAGCAGGACACAGATGTCTCAGCAAACAAAAATGGGGGCCATTGGAGCGGGGCCCTGCGGCCATAGACATGCCCATGCGCAGTGAGACCAGGCCTTCTTGCCACGCATTCTTTGGGAGGATATTTGGAAAGAATGTCAAGGCGTTCCTTTTTCTCTCGACCTTTTCTGTTGGAATTGTGGGGCCTTAACACTAAAAGTAAAAGGAATTAGAAGATGTGGCTGGTCCTGCTCCCTGGGCAGCCCCAGTGCCAGGCCTGGCCTTGTTCTCCCAACTGACCATCAGTGGTTTATGCAGAAGTTATGAAGTACAAGGGCCAGGCTGTGGCCCCCACCTCTGTCCAGGGAAGTTGGCAATGATGTCCGGGTAGCAGAGGTACCAAGGGGAAGGTTTCCACCCCGGGCTAGCTAAGGGCAGAGGAGCCTCAAGGAGGGAGAGGAGCGGCAGAGGACACGCTACAGGGGTGGCTTCTGGCAGAACAGCGCCATCTGAAGATGAGCTTGAGGTCAGGAATATTTGCTGAGTTGGCCTGGATATTGGAAGTGTCCTTTCTTTTGAGCCCATTGGCTCTCTTGGCGCTGACCATCTGCTGGTGGAACATGGGCAGGCTCCAAGAGCACCTGTGTGATGCCCACCAGCTGGTCTCAGTTACACCCAGAGACGTGCGCTGGCGTAGATTTGGGTCCCAGGCTCCCAACCACGGACCTGCCTGGCTTCCCCGTGGCCACACCCTACCAGCGAAGTCGCAACTCGAGTTGTGTGGAAATAGAAGCCACCACCCTGGCCACAGAGGGGATCTGGTGGTGAGGTCCAGGGTGTACGCTGGGGATGCCGTGACACTCAGAAGCCCAGCTGCCTAGTCCGGAAGCCACCTTGCTGCATATGTCATGTAGGGTAATGAGTGGGTTCTTTTCTCTCGGTCCTGAAGGACTTCCTCGGCCAGTGTGGCATAAGCCACACTGGAAGTGCCGGTTTTCCTGTATTTTTGGTCCTTTGGTGGCACAACCCGTCTCTTGCAGGCCTGAGGCACCTGTCTGGGTGTGTGCCACTGGCTCAGTAGTCCACAGACAGCAGGTTCCATGGAATCGGGCACATCTTTGGGCAGAGCTGCCCAGTGCTCCCTGCAGTGGTGTTGTCACCTGAGGTGCCACCCAAACCAGAAAGCCCTGGGGCAGGGCAGGACAGCAGCTTTCAGGAGCCGAGAAGAGCCATCATTTCCACTTTCCAGATCCTGCGATCTGGTGTGTCGCCTATGCCACGGCAGTGGAGTCCTGCCTTGACACAGCTCGTGGTCTTAAGGAAGAAGCCCAGGTCCAGGTGAGACAGGCAGCCTGTGGTGGCCTCATATGGTCACTACGTCATTGTGTATGGAGAGAGACTGTTTCTTGGTTTTAAATTTTGTTTTAATTTTATAAATGTAATATATTAACATGGAAAATTTGGAAATTATAAACAATCAAAAAGAAGCAGTTAAAAAAAGCCCTTTCGGAATCCACCCACAACATCAGTTAACACGTGGCCTGTTTCCTTCCAGTCTCCCCGACTCCCAGGTTTTTGGACTTCTTAAACATAATTGAAATTGTGTTTTATGTACAATTTTATAGCATGTACTTGTTAGCTTTGAAATAGACCCATCTGCGTGTGCAATTTGGCCTGCAGGGAAAAGACCAGATTGCTGAGTCTTAACTAAAGCTGTAGGAGAAGGAACTCGAAAAGTACCCTTCTCGGCGGCCTGCTCAGGGAGCACATGGCCTCTCGCTCCCCTCCCTGTCAATACGTGGAATTAGCGGTGACTCAGAGCGGGCCTCCGTGGTGTTTCTGCCTCCAGAGCACATGGCGTGCTCCCAACTCAGGCTCACAGGTGAGCGGGGACACTGGCCGGGGACGAGGAACTGGAGCCCAGCCGGCCCAGCTACAGAGGAGCCTGGGGTTCAGCTCCTGCCTGAGGAGCCCCTCGGGGGCTCTCCGGGGTCTTCTGTAACGTGAACACATTCAGGGGATCATCTGTCAGACACACGATGCTGCTTCACCAAGCCCTACCCTGGTTGCAAGAGGAGAAAATCCAAACCATGAAGAGCAACTTAGAGACTCCACCTCCAGCAAGGTGGAGCACAGCGCCTTTCCTTATTCCTCCTGCCAAGTGCAACGCAAATCCCTGGACACAGTTATGAAACAAACTGAAGAGGCTGAAAGGAAGACAGGAGAAGGCCGAGTGGTCAGAGACCTCAGGACCTGGGGATCCGTGGGGGGCTGAGTTCCCTGGGTTTCCTTTGTGCCTTGTACATCTCAGACATGGAGCTGAAGAAGCCAGCAAGAGCATCTGCAGAAGCCTGCTCTTCCAGGCCGAAGGACCAAGCCAGGCCCTGGTGAGACAAAAAACACTTAGGCAGTGATTGTGGCACTCCAACCAAACACCGAGGAAAACGCTGTGGCCCCACCTCCATCCGTGTCAGCAAGGGCTCAGTGGGAAGCCTGCACCAAAACACTCACCGGGCCTAAATGAACCCTACCACTGGGGGGGTCAGAGAAAGCCAAGGAAGGAGCCAGGAGCAGGGTGGGAGTGAGGTCCCCTTACTGCAGCATCAGTGAGACCACATGGTAAGCCTGTGCTTCCCCCAGTCAGTGGGAACAACACATCCCTTCCTCTCCCACTGGACGGGCTGTGTCATACTGAAGAGTCAGGACTTCACCGCCGCTCAGAGGTCACCAGGCCATCCCCCCACAACAGTGTCAATGGAGCCCATATGGGACACAGTGATGAGGGGTTCTGCACCTCCCAACCAGGGGAATACTCCCCCCCTTGACCAGCAGTAATGAGAGCACCTCCCCCACCTCAGTGTCAGCAGAGGCCAAGTGGGGAACCTGGATGTCCACCCCACCCAAGCAGAGTAAGGCAGCACTGCCCTCTTCCCCTGCTGGAGTTGTGTCCAGAGAAGGCCAGCTGAAAGAGAAGGTTTAAATAAGATTCAGAGTCTCACACCACACACCCAGAATGTCCAGCTTGTGGTACAAAACCACCTGTCATGCTAAGAACCAAGGAAACCTCAACGGGAATGAGAAAAGAAGACCCGCAGACACAGCACTGAGTTGACTCACATCAGGGCAAAGATTTTAAAGCAGCTACTGGAAGAATGCTTCAACCAGCAATTGCAAACGCGTTCGAAACAAATGATGAAGTAGAAAATCTCAGCAAAGAAATAGAAAATATAGGGCCAGGCCCGGCAGCTCATGCCTGTGACCCCAGCACTCTGGGAGGCTGACGTGGGTGGATCACTTGAGCCCAGGAGTTGGAGACCAGCCTGGGCAACATAGGGAGACCCTGTCTCTATAAAAATTAAAAAATTAGCTGAGAATGGTGCTGCACACCTGTAGTCTCAGCTACTCAGGAGGCTGAGGTGGGAGGATCACCTGAGCTTGAAAGGCCAAGGCTGTAGTGAGCTGAGACCGTGCCACTGCATTCCATTTTGGGCAACAGGATGAGACCCTGTCTCAAACAAACAAACAGAAGATATAATGAAGAGCCAAATGCATATTTTATATCTGAAAAACATAGTAGCCAAAATAGAGCACTCCATGCTTGGATTTGACAGCAGAATCAAGGGGACAGAAGAAAGAGTCTGTGAACTTGAAGGCAGAAAAATGGAGATGACCCAATCAGAACAGAGAAAAAATAGACTGAAAAGAATGAACAGACATTTCACCAAAGATGATATACAAATGGCAAAAAAGCACACAGAAAGGTGTCACAAGTCACTAAGATAAAGAAATTTAAAGTCATAATGAGATATCACTACACACCTATCAGAATGGCTAAAATAGGCCAGGGGTGGTGGCTCACACCTGTAATCCCAGCACTTTGGGAGGCTGAGGTGTGTGGATCACTTGAGGCCAGGAGTTCGAGATGAGCCTGGCCAACATGACAAAACCGTGTCTCTACTCAAAATATAAAAATTAGCCAGGCATGGTGGCACTCACCTGTAATTCCAGCTACTTGGGAGGTTGAGGTAGGAAGATCGCTTGAACTGGGAGGCAGAGGTTGCAGTGAGCCAAGATCACACCACTGCACCCCAGCCTGGGCAACAGAGCAAGAAAGATTCCATCTCAAAAAAAAAAAAAAAAAAGGCTAAAATAAAAAATGCCAGTGAGAACAATGAGAATCTGGATTGCTCACACATCATTGGTAAGAAGGTAAAATGATATCAGCACTCTGGAAAGTAGCTTGGCAATGTCTTAAAAACTCAGGCAGGGTACTCCTGGACAGTTACCAGAGGTAACTGCCACTATGTGTATAGGGTTTTGTGTGAATTATAACTTTCTTTTTTTTTTTTTTTGAGACGGAGTTTCGCTCTTGTTGCCCAGGCTGGAGTGCAATGGCGCGCTCTCGGCTCACCGCAACCTCCACCTCCTGGATTCAGGCAATTCTCCTGCCTCAGCCTCCTGAGTAGCTGGGATTACAGGCATGCACCACCATGCCCAGCTGATTTTTTGTATTTTTAGTAGAGACGGGGTTTCACTATGTTGACCAGGATGGTCTCGATCTCTTGACCTCGTGATCCACCCACCTCGGCCTCCCAAAGTGCTGGGATTACAGGCGTGAGCCACCGCGCCCGGCTATGAATTATAACTTTCAATTTCATATCAGTTTTATTGATAATAGCCCCAAACTAGAAGCAACCCAGATAGATTAATGTCCTTCAGTGGGTGATGAGAGGAACTGCATCCACGTCTTGGAATACTACTCAGCAATAAAAAGAAACAAACTGTCTGTTTTTTTTGTTTGTTTGTTTTTTGTGTAAAATCCAGATACTGCACAGAAAAGAAACAAACTTGATACTCACAATCACTTGGATGGATTCCCAGTGAAAAAAGCCTATCCCAATAGGCTATGTACTTTCTGATTCCATGTATAGAACATTCTCAAAATAACAAAATTCTATCATGTAACACAGATGCTGTTGGATGGGGCAGGGCAGGAGGGCAGTGAGCGTGGCTGTAAAGAGCAGCCTCAGGTGTCCTGGTGGTATGGAAAGCTTCTTTATTTCACTATGTCAATGTCAGTATGTTGGCTTTGATATTATTCTGTACTTTTACAATACGTTACTATTAGAGGAAACGGAGTCACTTAGCATCCTTACAACTGCATGTGAATCTACAGTTATCCCCAAATTAAAAGTTTACTAAAACAACAATGCAACAAGAAAAGCCTGCATACGTAGCAGTCCAGAATGCCCGGGATAAGTGGCAGGAGCTGATGACAGGTGTTCTTGGTTCAGAGCAATGACAACTTCGGGCCAAGCATGCCACTGGGAGGAAGAGGCTGGGAGCTGCACACCCAGGCAGATGCTTACGCAGCAGGCTTGGGGTGGGGGGTTGGAATGGATCAATGTTCAACATTTGCTTTTTATATTTAACTTTTTTTTTTTTAATGGAGTCTCACTCTGTCGCCAGGCTGGAGTGCAGTGATGGGATCTCAGCTCACTGCAACCTCCGCCTCCAGGTTCAAGCGATTCTCCTGCCTCAGCCTCCCAAGTAGCTGGAACCACAGTCATGCACCACCATGGGGGCTAATTTTTTTGTATTTTTAGTAGAGACAGAGTTTCACCATGTTAGCCAGGATGGTCTCGACTTTGTGATCCACTGGCTTCGGCTTCCCAAAGTGTTGGGATTACAGGCGTGAGCCACTGCACCCGGCCAACAATTTTTTTTTTTTTTTAAGAGATGGGGCACTCTGTCACCCAGGCTGGAGTGCAGTGGTATGATCATGGCTCACTGCAACTTTGAACTCCTGGGCTCAAGCGATGCTCCCACCTCAGCCTCCTGAGTAGCTGGAACTACAGGTGCATATCATAGCACCCAGCTGATTCCTGAATTTTTTTTTATAGAGACAAGTCTCACTATGGCACCCAGGCTGGTCTTGAACTCCTGGTCTCAGGTGATCCTCCCACTTCAGCCTCCCAAAGTGCTGGGATTACAGGTGTGCTCCACCGTGCCCAGCCTTGGATTGTCATTTAGTGGTCTATCTGTCTGAACATCAGTCTCCTGACATCCTTCCTACA
Organism: Sapajus apella; assembly: GCF_009761245.1. Classification (NCBI taxonomy): domain Eukaryota; kingdom Metazoa; phylum Chordata; class Mammalia; order Primates; family Cebidae; genus Sapajus; species Sapajus apella. Next base: position 27,688,534 of record NW_022436953.1, read on the forward strand.
GATACGAACAGAGCCCCTGCTAGGCATGAGTACTTGGAGCACAAGCCCCTGGTTCCCCAGTGGGAGACAGATGCGTCAGGAGGCAGGCACGGGGAAGGACGTTGAGTCTGGGCAGGGGGCAGCGCACTGTGCTGTGGAATTATGGAGAGTTTTTCTTCATATCTCTTAAGTTCCAGTGTCTGTCATGCTTATATTACATTTTTATGATGGAAAAGTTATACCATGTATTAGAGGAATTCACAGCATATGCAGTGGCCTGGATGAGATTGGAAACTATTATTAAGTGAAGTAACTCAGGAATGGACCACCAAGCATCGTACGTTCTCACTGATATGTGGGAGCTAAGCTATGAGGTCAAAAAGGCATAGGAATGATACAGTGGACTTTGGGGACTTGGGGGAAGATTGGGAGGGGGCGAGGGATAGAAGACCACAAATAGGGTGCAGGGTATACTGCTCGCGTGATAGGTGCAATAAAATCTCACAAATCACCACCAAATAACTTATGAAACCAAATACCACCTGTACCCCAGTAACTTCAGGAAAAACAAAATTAAATAAAAGTTACACCATATATTTAAAAAGGAGCATGAGCCAAGTCAGGCTCCTGTGCTAGCCATTCTCAAGGAGCTCGTAGGGTGCACCGAGTTTCTAGAAAGTCCCTTGACAGCCACTCTGGGTTCTAGGGTCGGACTTGCCAGGGTGGAAGGAAACTGTTTCTGGCCATTTTGCTGCTGGGGCTCTTCTCTGCGCTTCTCTGACACCTGCATCCTCAGCTGGGCCAGACCCACCTCTTCTAGCCTGTCTTCCCACTAGGCAATAAACCAGGAGGCCGTGTCCATTCGAGAGTGAGGTGGAGGCTGTCGCAGGAGCCTGTGTGTCTGTCCAGCAGTGGTGTCCTCATCCAGCAGGTGCTCCGTGCCAGGCTCCATTGCATCTTTATGCATTCTGCTCTGATGTTCGAAAACATGGCCCCCAGCCATAAGTGAGGCTGCCCGAGATACTCAAGGGCTGCACTCGCCGAAGCTCCCCTTCCCACGGCAACCTACCTGGGCTTCTGCGAAAGCTGAGAAGCAAGCGTGAGAAGGGCATTTTTTTGGTTGCGATAGGGGGTTTTGCTTGTTGTTTGTTGCTTTCTTGTGTGTTCTTCATCTACTTGCAGAAGAGAACTGGTCTCCTTTGCCATCCCTTACTGAGGTCGAGAAACACAGGTGTCTCCAGGCTCTGTGTGCAGGCCGCAGTCTCCAAGAATTCACTTGTGAGTCTCTGTGGCAGTTTATGTTGAGGATTAGGTTTAGTTTGGGTGGAGGAGGATCAACGGAGCTGGGGTTCCAGATTTGATGTCTAACTTTAGAAAGGACACTGTTTTTAAATCAATAGCCATGCAGCCTAGGGTATCAGTCTGACCCTGTGCCCTTTGGGGACGCCCTGGGGAGGACATTGTTCAGGATGGAGCCTGATAAGGAAGGAATGCTGCCCCATGCCATGCGCCCCGGGCGGCCAGTCTCGCCCAAGAATTTCCAGGTCTCTTCTGGTGTCACTTCTCGGCACAGGCGGAAGCAGCCTGGTTCCCATCATCCCAGCGTGCAGCTGGGGACCTGGAGGGCGTTTTGGCCTTGCTCAAGGTCACAGGAAGGCATGGGGACGGCTAGCGAGGGCCCTGTGGGTCTGCCCTGCTCCAGCCTGGCATTGGGTTACAACGGAGGAGCTGGGGAGGGGGAAAGGGTGTCACTGCGGGAGCTAGGGAGAAATCGGGGTTGACACCCTTGGATGGGGGAAGCAAAGCGGAGAGTGCCCCCTGCAGTCCGCGGAGGGCCTTTGCCGAGGTGGCCTGGAGGCGTCCACCTGCCCCTGGGTGGCCCACAGAACTGGGCTTGGCTGCCCCGAAGTGTTTGTTGTGGGCAGTTGCCATGCCACTCAGGCGGCAGCAAGAGCAGGGACAGGTGTGGCAGCGCCCGGCGGTTCCAGCCCAGCCTGGCCTCCCGGCCGCACCTTCTCCGGTTACTCGATGCAGGCCAGGGCCTGGAGAATGGGCGTGTGGTTTTTCTTGGCACCTCCCGATTGCAGGAGTCTGGGTAGCATCATGGGACCCCCAGGAGACCCACTCTCAGGAGGGTAGTGTTTCCTCCCGGGGGACACACCACTTACTTGGCCCCTGGGGGTGCAGGACAGGAAGACTGTGGGCGCTGGCCACCCCTGCAGCTTCTGCCCAGCCTCCTCTGGTGTCCCCCGAACTGTCACCAAGTCGGGGCCTCAAGCAGCATGTGGGTGCCTGTGATTTAGGCTTTGGGGTGTTAGAGCCCGCTTGGACTAGCTGGCAGGAGTCAGTTGTGATGTCTCTTGCCAACTCTGTTCTGTAGCTTGAAATTGGCCACGGTGGAAGTATTTACACCATGGAGGTTGGCAAATGCACAGACCAGGGTTCCCCCAGCCCCCTGGAGAGCCAGTTACCAGCACACTCCTGCCTTTTGGGATCTTTCATGCAGGGCTGATGGATGGAGCCCCAGCAGACCCTTGGCCTGGCCACTGTGAGGCTGTGCGGTGGGAGGTCGGGGGCACCTGAGACAGGGAGGAGCCTGAGAGTCTGAGGGACAGCCAGGCCTGGGGGGGCCATTTGGGGTTCTGTTGGATTTCCCTGTACTTTGTCCAGGGGCAGGAGCCTCACTCCCAAGGTCAGTCCCATTTCTGGCAGTGCTGGTCACACACCCCTGTGAGCAGCCCACACCCGCCACCATCCAGCTCTCCTCCAGATGGCACCTCCAGGTACCGGGACCCCGCAGAGGCAGGCCCTGCTCAGCCTGCAGAGCTCCCAGTGTAGAGGGAGGGCGGGGGTCCAGCTGGCCTGCAGAGAGGGGTGCAGGTCAGCTGTGGGGGCTTCTGGGACTCTAGGAGCTCAGAGGCAGGCCCTCATCCTGCTCCAGGGGTCCTGAGGGCGGGCGTCCCTGCAGCCCCATCCTTGGGGTGCCCTGGCCCTTTGTCCAGACCTCCGCTGTGATCATGTCGGGACCTGTCCCTGCAGTGGACTGGAAGCTCCAGGTGGGCAGGCCTTGTCGTAGTCAGCTGTGTCCACAGGCCTGGGCAGAGCAAACTGTGGTGAGCATTTACTAAATCAGAGAGAAGACACAAACCAGGGAGTGAGCGCATGCCCGGGCCGACCAGGGCTGTGAGCATCACATCCCTGCCTGGCCACTGACTGCCCTCCACCCACCCCTGGCCACCCCTCCCAGCCTCGGCCCCTGCCACTCATGAGTGGGAATAAATAAGAATAGAAAATGTAAGTGAGGTTCCTGGCTGACCGCCTGGCTCATAGCAATGCTTGATAGATAGTAACCAGTGTTATGAGTATAAGCGTCCTTCGTGGCTGTGAGAGTTCTTAATTTCACCGAGCGACCACTCGGCAACACTCTGGCTTGGCACTGCTGGTCAGCAGCCTAGCCAGCCACAGCAGCCACTTGTGTTCCCACCTGTGGCTTGTGATCTGTGGTTGACTGAGCTGCTACTCTCCTCGGTTAGACACGCATGTGCACACATGCACACTGATGTACTTACACATGTGCACGTGTATGCAGTGCACAAACACATGGACACATGCACATGTATGCACACACTGTACACACATGCACATGCATGCACACATTCATACTACACATGTACATATTCCTACACTGTACACACGTGCACACGAGTGCACAGACACAGCGGCTCACTATGATCTGCTCTGTTGTATGGTCTTAATAGCTGTGTAATGTTCCATGGTTCTTTTTTCTTTCTTTTTTTGAGATAGAGTCTCGCTCTGTTGCCAGGCTGGAGTGCAGTGGCGCAATCTCGGCTCACTGCAGCCTCCGCCTCCTGAGTTCAAGGATTCTCCTACCTCAGCCTCCTAAGTAGCTGGGACTACAGGTGTGCACCACCACACCCAGCTAATTTTTGTATTTTTAGTAGAGACAAGATTTCTCCATGCTGGCCAGGATGGTTGATCTCTTGACCTCGTGATCCGCCTGCCTCAGCCTCCCAAAGTGCTGGGATTACAGGCACGAGCCACCGTGCCCGGCCGGTTCTTTTTTATTTCTTTAATTTTATTGAAGAATAACATACCTACAGAGAAGTGTGCATATCATAAGGGTACAATCTGATAGATGTTGACAGAGTGAAAGACATCCTGAAACCAGCTTCAGATTGAGAAGCAGGACACTCCCCTTCTTGCCCTTTTCCTGCCACCCCCATCCCCGGGGTAACCGCTCCCTGGCCTCTGCCCCTGGGAAAATTCTGTTCGCTCCTTTGCTTTACTGAGGTGTAACCACGCGGTGAGGACCCTTTCGCGTCTGCCTGCTTTTGCTCAGCCCTGCGCTCACGCCGTCCCTCTGTGGTGCTGTGGGGAGGTGTGGCTTCTTCCCGCCCCGAGGCGTGTCGAGTTCTGCCCTTTCTCTGTATGCCAAGAGAGGCTTACAGTGCCGGACCATGGAATGGGGTCTGGAATGTTCTCATACAGGTTCTATGCTACAGTGAGATGCTGGGCATGTGCTGGCACTGGGCTTCTGTGTCTGGCACTCTTCATCCTAGCTCTGGAGGGGAGGCTGTTGTCCCCAGGGCAGTGGGGAGGAGGCCACCTTTGGAGCGGTCACTCTCACCTCCCCTTTAAACACGTCACTTCATTTAATTTTTAAACTTTTCTGTGTTCTACAGAAGTAAGGGCAGGTGCCGAGGGACACCAGGATGCCCCCCAGGTTTGTCTGTAATGAGCTCGTGCTGGCGACCAGCGCATTCTGCCTGCACCACTCCCGGCGCCCTCCCACAGCTCCAAGCTGTTAAGACAGGGGCTCGGCTGGGCGCGGTGGCTCAAGCCTGTAATCCCAGCACTTTGGGAGGCC
>NW_022436953.1:27693800-27717618 GCF_009761245.1 Sapajus apella
AAAAAAAAAAAAAAAAAAAAAAAAAGACAGGGGCTCGGCGTGGCCAGCACAGGACCTGCTGGTGATGGGGGTGAGGGGTATGCCTTGTTTCCATGGCAGGTCTGATAGGCCCCAGGTCTGTGCCCTGGGCTCCTGTCCCCTCCACATGTATACTGCTGGGTGGGGCCCATTCCTGCGGGCAGCGCTCCAGATCAGGAATGGCTGGCTTTCTTCTGCCCGGAGGGAGCTGCTGGTGGCTTGACCTGGCCTGAGACGGTGAGACAGGCTGCTGGGAGGCCCAGGCTCTTGCACAAGTGGGGATTTTTTTCTCTCCCTGGTTTTGGATCAGGTTTTGAGGTTGTGCAAGCGTAGGAATGAGGCCTTTCGCCCCGTCAGTTGTCTGTTGCGCTGCACTGCACGGTGGCTCCTCGGGGCAGCCCGCGAAGCAGCTGTCTCTTCAAGGCGCTGCCTCGGGGCCTGCTGGCTCTGCTGTCCTGGGCCAGACGCTGAGTTCTGTCGCGGAAAGTCTGAGGGCAGAGCTAGGAGGGCAGCATTTCCAAAGCAAATGGAAAAGGCAGACAGGAACAGAGCGGGCAGGGTAGCCGAGACACGCACCCTCTGTCCCAGGCCACTCATTCGCTCAACCAGGATTTGCCAAGTGGCATGGTGCAGTCTGTGGCCCTGAACCAGGGCTGGGGGACCTAGGGGACATGTGTCTCACAAAGCACACAGCCTGGAGGGGAGAGGCGCTTGCCATCTCCACCATCACAGATGCCACAATGGCTGTGAAGGTAAACAGACCTGAAGGCAGCAGCACCGCGATGGGGCTGGTGAGTGTCGCTAGTCACAAGCAAGTTTTCTCTCTTCTTTCTTCCACATGTTTATCGAGGGGTAACACCCAGTAAAGGACATCAAGTGTATAGTCTGGTGAATTTTTGCACATACATACACCCATGTAACCCCGACACAGATCAAGATGTGGAATGTTCCAGCACTCGGAAGTTTCCCTGTGCCCCTTCCCAGTCACTCCCCCCGACCCCAGGTCACCGCTGCCCTGACTTGCCACTTCCTCTCTTCCTCATAGTAGGTGAGGAGGGTCTTTTCCGGGGAAAAACGGTGACTGTTAATTTCAGTTTAAAATAATGTTGGTGACAGCTGATCTGACCAAGTCCCTCCCTGGCTTCAATCTCTTTGGGGGGCTTCCAGGATTAATCTTAGGAGGGACTCGAGGAAAAGCCCCACTCTGTCCCTACAGCACCCACAGTGGCTCTCACAGCCCTCCTCTGGGCCCTCCCCCTGACCTGTGCACAGCTCCTTAATTTGGATCTGCCTGGTTTAGCTCAGTGCAGCCAGAATTCATTAGGTGCTTAAGCGAGTTGGGCACTGGGCTGGCCCAAGGGCCTGTGGAATGAAGACGACAGTCGGTGAGCTGAGATTGTCCCCAAATCAGAGGCGTGACCCTGTGAGCAGCCAGGTTTTAAATTTTTTAATTGAGATATTCGTATGCCATAAAATTCCTCTTAAGACACACAATCTGGTTGTCTTTAGGTTTTTAATGTATTCACAATGCTGTACAACTGTTACCTCTAATTCCAGAATATTCCTGTCACTCCAAAGAGAAACCCTGTACCCATTAGCAGTGACTTCCCACTCTCCACACCCCCAGCCCCTAGCAGCCTCCAGCCTCTTTCAATCTCCGTGGATTCGCCTGCTCTGAGCATTTCATATACATGGAATCAGACAATATGTGACCTTTTGTGTCTGGCTCCTTTCGCTTTGCATCATGTCTTCACCGTTCATCTGTGTGATGGTGTGCATCAGAGTTTCATTTCTTTTTGTGGCTGAGTAATATTCCACTGTGTGGATAGGCCACGTTTTGTTGATCTGTTATCAGTTGATAGACATTTGGGTTGCTTTCTGATACGGTTTGGCTGTGTCCCCACCCAAATCTCATCTTAAATTCCCACATGTTGTGGGAGGGCCCGGTGGGAGGTCATTGAATCATGGGGGCGGGTCTTTTCCATGCTGTTCTCGTGATAGCGAAGAAGTCTCACGAGATCTGATGGTTTTAAAAAGGGGAGTTTCCCTGCACAGACTCTCTTGTCTGTGCCCATGTGAGAAGTGCCGCCTTTCATCTTGAGAAGAGGCCGTGATTATGCGGCCTCCCCAGCCATGTGGAGCTGTAAGTCCAACAAACCTCTCTTTTGTAAATTGCCCAGTCTCTGGTATGTCTTTATCAGCAGCGTGAAGACGGTCTAATACACTTCCGCTTGTTGGCTGCTGTGAACAGCGGCGCCGTGAACACGGACGTACGGGTTTTTGTGTGGACACATTTCTGGTTGTCTTGCATATATAGCTAGTTGGGGAAATCCTGGCTCATGTAGTAATTCATGTTTAACTTTTTGAGGAACGAGCGGCCATTTTTAAAGGCTGGATAACAATGCGCAAGGAAGAAACCACGTTTATTCGCTTCCATTCGGGAAATGCACCTACCAAACAGCAGGCCGAATGGGAGCACTCAGGGGCTTGGCTGAATGCCCTGCACGAGGCGTCCAGGAGGTGCTACCTGAAAGCTGTGACCCCTGTGCCTGGAGGAGGGCCATCAAAGGGCAGAGCCCCCCGTGTTTCAGATGGAAAGGTTAAGTAATGTGACTTTGGTAATGCAGTCTAGTTCATGTATGGGATCTTGGAGCTCTTGTACTACAGGTGTTTTTGTGTTTTGCTGAGTCTTTTGCTCCTTAACCGCATTCCCTGGGGGGGCCAACCTCCCGCACCACACTGGCCCTCAGGACGCATCATCGGCAAGAGACACAGGCTTCTGCTGTGGCCTCACAGGCCAGCAGAGGAAGACAGACGATCTGGTGGTGGATGAGGAGGTTGGGTGTCTGGAGGAGGATGAGATGGGCTGTCATTACACAGGTGGGTTCAGGTGGGTCTTACTGGACTGTGAGATTTAAACCAAGACCTGGGGTAGTGAGGGGTTGGGAAATGGAGATTAATGCAAATTCTGGGGAAGGAACATTCCAGGTGAGGAGGCAGCCACTGCAAAGCCCCTCAGGTGCTGGAGAAAGACTCTCAGTGGCTGGAGGGCTGGGGAAAGCACTGGGCAGGGAGAAGCCAGGGGCTGGCAGGCCTTCCAAAGGCTTTTGCTTCTCTTCTGCCAGGCTGGCCATCACGGGCCTTGCCAGAGGAGACCCATGACCTTCCTTCAGGTTTCAAAGGGTCCCTCTGGCCGCTGTTTGAGAGAAGGTCACAGCGGGATGAGGGTGGAGCAGGGGGATGCTCAGGAGGCTTTTGCAGTAACCCACGGAGTGGTGGCGGTCACCAGCACCGAGTAGTGTACATGCTGCAAAGAACATACTGTGTTCAGGAGGCCAGGCGCAGTGGCTCACACCTGTAATCCCAACACTTTGGGAGGCTGAAGTGGGCAGATCACTTGAGGTCAGGAGTTCGAGACCAGCCTGGCCTATACGGTGAAACCCTGTCAATACTAAAAACACAAAAATTAGCTGGGCATGGTGGCAGGTGCCTGTAATCCCAGCTACTCAGGAAGCTGAGACAAGAGAGGATCCCCTGAACCCAGGAGGCGGAGGTAGCAGCAGGCCAAGATCGCACCACTGCACTCCAGCCTGGGCAACAGAGTGAGACTCTATCTCAGAAAAATAAAAAATAAATAAATAAAAGAAAATGCTTTGTTTCTGTAATAAAGAAATACAGACGTTTGACAGTGGGCATCATCTCATCACTGCGTTCCCCAGCAGTAATCGCTCTGGCCCCGTCTGGCATCAGCCCTGTGATCTCCGTCGTGTGTGGAAACACACACTCTGTACTTTGCTGGAATCGTGGCAGAGTATTTGCTCCACCAATCCTGGTTCCCAGAGGTGACACCTGTGCACTCGGGGCGTGTCGGTGCACATGGAGTTGCCTCGCACTCAGCTGCACAATATGTAATGCAGCTGTGCCATTGTGTGTCTCACAGTTCCCAGATCGGTGCACATTGTCCCTTCTAGCTTGTCACTACTTAGTGTCACAGTGAACATCCTTACGTAAATGTGTGTGTGTTAAAAATAAGCTTATTTTGGAATCATTTCTTATGGACAGAAAAGTTGTGGAGTGAGGGTGTTTTCATCCACTCTTCACCCAGCTTTCTCTAGGAGCAGCGCACACATCCACGGTACATTTGTCACAACCAAGGAACTGATATTGGTACCTACGCTATTAATGAGACATCAGACTGTATTTGGATTTTTTTCTTGTTGAGATGGGGTCTCACTCTGTCACCCAGGCTGGAGTGCAGTGGTGCAGATCATAGCTCACTGCAGTCTCCACCTCAAATGATCCTCCCACCTCAGCCTCCCAAGTAGCTGGGACTACAGGTGCGCGCCCGCACGCACAGCTAATTCTTTATTTTTTGTAGAGATGGGGTCTCACTCTGTTACCCAGGCTGGTCTTGAACTCCTGACCTCCAAGGGTCCTCCTGCCTTGGCCTCTCAAAGTGCTGGGATTACAGGTGTGAACCACTATGTCCAGTCTTTATTTGGATTTTACTACAAACATACGCTTCTGTGTACTTGTGTGACTGTTTGTTTAAGGCACAGTCCCTGGAGTGGGAGTACCGGGCCTGATCCCCGCTGCCACATCATCATCCCACAGGGGACAGGGCCCCACTGTCCCCCATTGCTGAGCAGTGTGCCCAGGTAACATCACGGAGCTCTGGGCCCCCTAGGCCAACCCAGCCTCTGTGTAGCCGAGGAAAGCAAGGCTTAGCTGTGGCGGCTGTGGGGGACACAGGTTGCCATGTCTGACACCCGGCAGTTTTTGTTCCCAAACACTGATTTTGTTTACCTGAGACTCAGACAGGTCTGAGTTTATGTTTGAGGCCTGAGAATCAAAAAGCCACCCCCGCAGCCTCCAGGGGCATAGCTCCCCTGGAGCCACCATGCTGCTTTGCAGCTGTCACCCATGGAGGCTGCAGGAATGCCTGGCATGGCACAGGAGACGTGAGGCCCCGTGCTGTCTCCTCCCAGTGCTCCTGTGAGTTCTGCCTCCCATCAGGCCACGTGTCGTCTGCGTGCACATGTGTGACACCCGCCTGCCAAAATATTTGCTGCCGTACGGAACAGTTAGTCATTTCCGACATATGGATCTCAGTGCGTAGCCACAGCAAACAGGCAGCGTGGCGCCGGGGGCGCAGGTTTGCCGGGGAGTGGGAGGCGGGAGCATCACCAGGAGCAGGAGTGCCACCCCCGACGAGGGCACGGCACTCACAGATTCGGATTCACTCCCCACCCAGAGCAAGGCCCCGCAGAGGGCCTTTGGCACAATCCCCTCGAGTCCCCAGAACTTCACAGAGAACCTGGCCCCAAGACAGGCAGGAGCTCAGTGCAGCTTTGATCTGCCGGAGGTGCTGTGTGTAGAAGTAGTGTGCACCGGGGGCTGCAAAGCGTCCAATGTGGAGCTGCTCCTGGGCCGACTCGTACTCCGCACCTGTGCTGACCCAAGGGTCAGCCAAAGTCCTGAGTTCAGCTGCGCCAAGGGCGCCTAGAATGGCACTGGAGGAGGCAGCCTCTGATTTGGCTCTGTAGGGCCAGTGGGGGGTTTGTAGGGACAAAGCAGGAGGGAGTGGAGCCCAAGCCTGGGGAGGGCATGGTTGGCGGTCCAGAGGCAGGAAAGGGGCCACCGTCCTGAAGCACCGCCCCCCAGTCTTTCTGCAGCCTCTGTCCCTTCCTGATCTTCCATGTCATGGGCTCCAGGGTGGCTTGGCTTGAGCCCGCTGCTGTCCTCCTCCACTCTCTCCCCGTGGGACCCACTTGGGTTGTGGCTTTAAACCCAGCCAGATAATGCTTCTCCAGCCTCTGCCCCCACCCGGGCCCTCCCCTGAGTTCAGGAGCTGCAACTGGCAGCCACGTGACCTCCCCCTTGCCATCATGAACTGTCTCAAGCTTGGCAGCCTCAAGAGAGCCCTTTGGGAGTTTTAGCAGAAACAGACTGTTTGCAGAGTCTTAAAGTAATTCCCTTCACCCCAAATATTTAACAATTACAAAGGGCGAAATAGGAGGTTTACAGTGGAGAATCTGCTAGACACAGGCTTGGCCCGGTGACCAAGGTTCACGGCACCAGTCATGAGGTGGCCGGCATTCCTGGTGTGCTGAGATGGGCAGCTCACCCCCAGTGGGCAGCCTTCCCCCAATGCACCACTCAGCCTCGCCATGGGGAGCATCGGACAAAACCAAGCTGCCGCATCTCCCAGGACAGGCGCAGTGGGGGTTAGGGCTTCAGTGGGGTTGGGGCACAGCTCACTCCCTAACGCACCCTTTGCTTGGAGAAGCCCTCACCGGCTGCCTGAGGCAGAAGCTCCAGGTCCTCTCTTGCCAGACCCCTGTTTTGTTCTTCCTGGGATGCGTAGCCCCTGATTTTCTGTGACAGTCCCCTGCACCCACATCCTGCAGCCTCTTCTGGGGGCAGGAGCTACAGGGTTTCTTGGCTCCTACCTCAGCTCCTGGGTCCGGGCTCTGAGTAGAGACCTCGTCGGCGTCTGCAGGACAGACTGGCCCTTGTGCGGTCCTCCCCCTCATCCTGGCCCCCTTCGTTCACTTTGGCAGCGCCTTCCCTGCACCAGCTTCCCTGGACCCACTGCCACTGTCACCTGGTTGGTCAGTGTCCCCTGCACTGTCACCGCCTCAAAGCTGTGTCCCAGTCCCTCACACCCTGACTCCCAAAGGCATTGTGCATGTGGGTGAGTGAGTGAAGGAAAGGCTGGCATGTTGGCTGTGTGAGCTCGCAGGGGCTTGAGATGCCTGGATGGCAGAGAGCCAGGGCTGGGCGGGGACCTGGGTGCCAGGTGGCCCCCTGGAAGTTTCACACTCCTTGGGGTCTGCTGTGATGCATACAAATGAGTGGCTCAGGAGAAAGGTATGAGCCAAAAGAAACGGGTTCCCACTGGATTGGTCATTTCTGCGTTGTCCAGTTTCTTAACCGCTGTGTTCACTGAACACCCCAGGCTTGATTATCAGCTGCTGAGGGCAACTTCACGTGAGATTGTGATTATACTGCTTAAGGGAGCGCTCACACACGTTAAAAACCACCTGGCAGGCAGGAGTGAGAATACAGCTTTCCCAGAAACACGTTCAAAGAAAAACCCACCAGGAACCTGGCAGAACATACAGCACTAGTGTGGGGTATGAGGCAGCAAGTGGGGGCGCTGGGGTGGCAGCAGGGACGGGTCCCCCTTACGTACCCCCATATCCCACCCCAGACTCCTTTCCACTAGCTACCCCCAGACCCCCTCATATCCTGCCTCCAGAAGAGGGCTTGGCCAGCTGCGATCCTTAGCACCCAGGTCCATTGCTCCACCCACCCAACAGCCTCGACCCAGAAATAAAGCAGGCACTGTAATTTGCATTTTGAGGACAAGGACACTGCATGACAGAGTCTCTGAGCACACACTGTTGTTGGGCACTGCGCTGACTTCAGTCCTTCCAGACCCTAGGAGGCAGGTCCCCTTGTCATCCCATTTCAGAGCTAGGAGAACAGAGGCCAGAAAGCTTCCATAACCTGCCCAGGCGGGTCAGAGCCAGGTGGGCCGATGGGTCCCGAGCCTGTGTCCCAATGGCCGAGGCCAGGGTGGCTCAGCCAAGCCCAGCCAGCCCAACACTGGACCACCCCAGCCTCCTGGACACAGAGGTCACCTCCCACCCCCAGCCGACCCACATAGCCTTTCCCCCATCTAACCTTTTCTTTAAAGCAAGACATCCCTTGGAATGAGCCCACCCTGAGATTTTACTGATTCAAAGAAAAAACATTAGCTTCATAAACTATCACTTGAGACTCTCCAGAGGACACACCTCTGGCTTTCAGATTCCCCAGGGAGTCTGAGGCAGGTGGACAGCCAGGTCCATCTTTAGCCAGCACCAGGTGACTTTAGAGGCCTTGGCCCTGCCTTTCTCATTTTGAAATGTCACCCTGTGGTTACTTTCCTTCCCTGATGTGAAGCAGTGACCAGCTCTGCCCCATCCTATGCATGTGTGCACACACATACATGTACACATGTGTGTACATATGCACGTGCATGCACACATGTACATACTATGCACACACATGCACATGTGTGTACATACTCATGCACATGTGTATTTACACATGTACATGCTCATGCACACTGTACATACACATGCATACACATGCTCACACATGTACACATGCACATGCACACACGTGTATATACTCATGCACACGTGTACATACTCATGCACACAATGCATACATATGCACATGCTTGCACACACATGCACACATGCGTACACACATGCACACACATATATGCACTCATGCTCACTCGTGTACACCTATGCACACACATGCATACATGCTCATGCACACACATGTACACACGTACATACTCATGCACACTTGCACACACATGCACAAAATACATGCACATGCTTGCACACATGTACATACGCATGCAAACGTGTGTGCTCATGCACACACATATGCACACATGTGCACACACATGTACATACCTTCACCTCCCTATCCCTCAAGGGAAGGCCTTCCTCAGGGCTGCCCCTTCCCTACCCTGGCAACACTGGGACTTGAGCCTTGTGGCCCCTCACATCTGTGCGTACCTACTCCATCTCCTCCTGTGACCACTCAGCCCCCAGGCTCTGAGCTCCTTGAGATGAGGTGGGGCCACACTGGTCCCCACCTCGGTGCAGCAGCACACCCAGCGCCATCCTAGAGTGCCACCTGGGTTCTCTCTAGTTGTGCTTTCTGGGGTCTGGGCAAACTCCTTCCTCTGTGCCAGGTGTGGTGCTAGCGTGGCCCCAGCTGAGAGCCTGGCTCTCCAAAGCCCAGGACAGCGGCCCGGCACACACCTGAGTCGCTCCTCCTCCCATAGGCACATTTGGCATTCCCACTGCCTTCCCAGGCCCCACCAGATGCTGTCACCTCCAGGAAGCCTTCACAGATTCCTCCCTGCTGATACCTTCCACCTGGTTCCCAGGGTATTTGTAAGGGAGGAGAACACAGACTAAGTCAGTGAAGAGGCTGCTGGCCGTGTACTGAGCACGCACCCTGTGACCACCTCAGGGGCAGCTCTGCACGTCTCCACCTGACAGGAGAGCCACGGGGCACAGGCATGGTTTGGGGTCCTCTGTGTCACTGGCTTTCCTGTGTCCTTCTCCCATCTGCTCGTTCATTCATTCATTCATTCATTCATTTATTCAGCAGGGATTCTTGAGTGCCACTTAGGGGGAACGTCTGCTCTAAAGGAAGGGCAGGCCGTAGACTGTTCTGATCACCCTCTGAGCCGTCACTGGTATAACAGGCTCTGATCAGGAGGCGTGGGGGTTGGGGGAGCTCAGAGGTGACATCTCACCCTGCCTTGGCAGGGTGCGGAGGGAGAGGGTCAGGAAGGACATAACTGTGTGTGGCAGGTGCCATGGCGGCACAGAGCTGAGGGGACACAGGCACAGTTTCTGGCTGCAGGGCTTATACTGTGCCACGCATCAGAAGCTGGCAGGGGCTGAGCGGCATCTCCGCCCTCCTCCTTGCACCCCCACCACCCAGTGCAGCCCAGCACCTGCGGGGCAGGAGCCAGGGCCTACTACATTTTATCCTGACTGGAAGAAAGCTCTTCACAGCCCTGAGTGCTGCTTTAGCTTCGGCCTCACCCATCTCAGGCTGCTGGGAGGCCTGAGGCCAGAAGGGGTTCCCAGTGGCAGGACAGCATGGACAGGAAGGTCCGTGGTATAAGCCTGGGAAATACTGGCTGCTTGAGGCTGGCACACTCCTCTGCCGGCAGCCCCTGAGGCTGTTTCAGGCACGGTCACTGGGTCTCCATGTTGGAGTGGCTGTAAGGCAGGTCTTCCCAGTTACCAGCAAGCAGATACATGTAATGAGCTGAGAGCGGGTGTGTATCTCATTCCCCAGAGGAGCTTAACAACAGCCCCCCTCTAAGAACATCTCCTGGGCCCAGTGTTCTGAGCGCCCTCTGAGCAGGCAGCCCGCCACCGGGGCGCTGGCCAGTCTGAGTCAGTCCTGCCTGGGAGGCAGTCAACCCTGGGGAAGGCAGAAGAATCCCAGCACTGAGCGCCATCCAGTTTCCCCTTGACTGCATTTGCAGACACGGTGCCAACAGGGGAAATTTACATAGCACCTATTCATTCTGAGGCCTGGCTGGCTCTGGAAATCAGCATTTCAGCGCTGGCCAGGAAGGAGGCCAGAGCTGTGCTGTAGCATTTCAATGTATGGCTGTCTCACAGTTTATACTGTAGTCTCCCGTTGATGGACAGGTAGGCGGTTTCCAGTTTTTTTCACGATCATAGATCACGCCACTGTGAACAGCTCTGGATGTGTCTCCTTGTGCAAATATGGTGCTAGGTGTTCTTCAGAGCATTGTTCTCCAAACTTGCCAGGTAATATGGTCACCTTGGGAAGGTTGTTAAGTATACTTACTTCTAGGTCTGCTCTGGTGGGTCTGATGTTTGGACCCGGGAATCTTTTCTTTCTTTTAGCAGACACTTAACTGATTCCTGTGGACCAGGAAGTTTGCAAGCCCTGATGCGGAAGAGCTCACTGGAGGAAACGTACATGTTCTGTTTTACTAATTAGATAGACACTGCTGATGACTCCAAAGTGGACGTGCCATTTCTGTCCCCTCCAGCAGTGGGAAAGAATCCCATTATCTCACATCCTGGCCAGTTCTTGGTATTGTGAGATTCTTTAAACAACTTCTCTGAAGTCTGTGATGGTATGTTGTTGTAATATAATCCACATTCTCTATATTATTACTGTGCTTGAGTACTTTTTCAAATGCTTGACGACCTTGACCACTGAAACTTCCTTTTTGTGGATGACCTATTCATATCCTTTGTAGCTTCACTGTGGAATGCTTATTACTGATTTGTAACCATTCTTTATACATTTCACTCCCACTGTTTTGTCGATTATGTGTGGTGCACACATCTGCTCCCAGTCTGTGGTTTGTCTTTCTACTTTGTTTATGATGCCTTATTGAGACAAAGTTTTAAAGCATAATCAGACGTATTAATCATGTTGTGGTTTGTGCATTTTCTATCTTGTCCGAGAAATTGATCTCTCTCCATGTTATACTTAGAAAGAAAGATATTCTATATTCTCCTTCAGGAGTTCTCAAGATCTGCTGTGCACATTCAGGTTCCAAATCTATTTGAATTTGACTTGTGTGTATGGTGTGAGATAGGGATTTGATTTGATTTTCTACATGGATAACAGTTGTTCCGTTAACACTTTTAAATATCCCACCCTTTCCCTCACTGACTTGTAATGCCACCTCTGTCGTATGTCAGCTTTTCATATTTGCTTTATCAGTTCCTGTTAAATGTGTTTTTGATGCTTTATTGAGACATAATTCACATATGATACAATCCACCCATCTAAAGTGTATAATTAATGTTTTTATTATATTCATACACCATTGCCATCAGTCAATTTTAGAACATTTTCACTACCCCCAAATAAGCCTTGTACCCTTCAGTTACCTTTCATCTCCATAGCCCTAAGCAAACACTCATCTGCTTTCTGCCTCTGTGGGTTTCCCTATTCTGGACAGTTCTTATGAATGGAACCATATAGTATGTGGTCTTCTGTCTGTCTTCTTTTACTCTGCATCTTTTCAAGGTTTATCCATGTTATAGTATGTATCAGGACTTCATTTCTTTTTATGGCTGAATAATACTGCACTATATATATAGACCACAGTAATTTATTCATTTCTGTGTTGGTGGATATTTGGATTGTTTCTGCCTTTGACTATTTTGAGTAATGCTGCTATAAGGATTAACAGGCAAGTTTTTGTGTGGACATAGGTCTTTATTTCTCTTGTATATATGCCTAAGGAGTGGAATTGCTGGGTCACATGATATCTATTTTTATCACTTGAAGAACTGCCAGACTAGTCAAAAGCAGCTGCACCATTTTACACTATTTTACATTCCCACCAGTAGTGTATGAGAGCTGATTTATCCATGCTCTTACCAATGTTTCTTATTTGACTTTTTAATTCTAGCCATCCTAGTGGCTGAAGTACTATCTCATTCAGATTTTGGTTTGTAATTCCCTACAATGATGACTAGTGATGTGAAACATCTTTTCTTGTACTTATTAGCCATCTGTTTGTCTTCCTTGGAGAAATGTCTATTCAGATTTTTTTTTGCACATTTTAATTTATATATATATATTTTTTAAAAAGACAGGATCTCTGTCACCCCTGCTGGAGTGCAATGGCACAATCATAGCTCACTGCAACCTTGAGCTCCTTGGCTCAAACCATCTTTCTGCCTCAGCCTCCCACATAGCTAGGACTATAGGTATACAGCAGCATTCCTGGTGAATTTTTATTTTTATTTTTGTAGAGATGGGGTCTTGCTGTGTTGCTCAAGCTGGTCTCAAACTCTTAGCCTCAACCAATCCTCTTGGCTAGGCCCCTTGAAGCCCCCTGTAGGCCCCTTGGGATTACAGGTGTAAGCCACCATATCTAGCCTCCCTTGCACATTTTAATAGCGGATTAGTTACCTTTTTTATCATTGAGTTGTAAGAGTTATTTATATATTCTGGACATAAGGGCTTTATCAAATATATGATTTACAGGTACAGCTGACCCTTGGATAACATGGAGGTTAAGGGTACTTGCCGCCTGTGCAGCAGAAAATCCGTATGTAACCTTTGACTTCCCCAAAATTTAATTACAAATAGCCTCCTGTTTACCAGAAGACTTACCGATAACATAAACAGTTGGTTAACACATATTTTGCATATGTATTATACCCTATATTCTTACAATCAAGGAAGCCAGAGAAAAGAAATGTTATTAAGAAAAGCATAAGGGGCTGGGTGTGGTGGCTCACGCCTGTAATCCTAGTACTTTGCGGGGTCAGGCCAGGTGGATCGCTTGAGCTCAGGAGTTTGAGACCAGCCTGGGCAACATGATGAAACCCCCTTTCTAGTATAAAAAAAAAAATCATAAGGAAGAGAAAATGTATTTACTGTTCATGAAGTGGAAGTGAATCATCATGAAGGTCTTTATCTATTGTCTTCACATTGAGTAGGCTGTGAATAGGCTGAGGAAGCAGAGGAAAAGGAGAGCTGGTCTTGCTGTCTCAGGGTGGCAGAAGTGGAAGAAAAACTGTGTATTAGTGGGCCCATGCAGTTCAAACCCAGTTGTCAAGGGTCAACTGTATTTTCTCTCATTTTGTGGTATGTCTTTTCATTTTTTATATATATATTTTTTGGAGATGGAGTCTCACTCTGTTGCCCAGGCTGGAGTGCAGTGGCACAATCTCAGCTCACTGCAACCTCTGCCTTGCGGGTTTAAGCATTTACCTGCCTCAGCCTCCTGAGTAGCTGGGATTACAGGCATGTGCCACCACACCTGGCTAATTTTTGTATTTTTAGTAGAGACGGGGTTTCACCATCTTGGCCGGGCTGGTCTTGAATTCCTGACCTCATGATCTACTTGCCTCAGCCTCCCAAGATGTTGTTCTTTAAAGGACAAAAGTTTTTAAAGTTTTCATGAAGTCCATTTTATCTTTTATTTTCTTTGTTGCTTGTGGTTTTGGTGGCATCTCTAAGAATCCTTGGATAAATCTGAAGCCGTGAAGATTTACCCCTGTGTTTTCTCCTAAGAACTGTATATTTTAGCTGTAACAGCTAGGTCTTTGATACATTGTTAATTCACTTTTGCATATGGTGTGAGGAAAGGGTACAACTTCTATTCTTTTGCATGTGGCTATCCAGTTATCCCAGCAGCATTTGTTGAAGGCTATTCTTTCCCCTTTGAATTAGGTATGGCACACTTGTCAAAAATCAGTTGACCATTGTAGTAAGCTGTTCTTGCACTGCTATAAAGAAATACCTGAGACTGGGTAATTTATAAGAAAAGAAACTTAATTGGCTTACAGTTCTGCAGGTTGCACAGGAAGTATAGCAGCATCTGCTTCTTGGAGGCCTCAGGAAGCTTCAATCATAGCGGAGGGCAAAGCAGGAGTAGGCATCTCACATGGCAAGAATGGGAGCAAGAGTTGTGCCATATACTTTTAAATGACCAGATCTCATGAGAACTCACTCATTATCGCAATATGGCACCAAGCCCTGAGAGATCTGCCCCATGACCCAAACACCTCCCACCATTCCCCACCTCCAGCATGGAGGATTACAATTCAACATGACATTTGGGTGGGGACAAATATTCTAGAAATCCAAAGTTTCTAGACTTTCAGTTCTACTTCATTGATCACTGACGTGATTACTGTTGCTTTGTAGTAAGTTTTGAAATTAGGAAGTATGAATCCCCCTTCTTTGTACTTCTTTTTCTAGTTTGTTTTGGCTATTCTGGGTCCTTTATATATAATTCCATATAAATTTTAGATTCAGCTTGTCAGTTTTAACAAAGAAGTCAGCTGGAATTCTGAAGGGGATTGTGTGACGTCTGTAGCTCAATTTGGGGAGTGTCTTAGTCCATTTGTGCTGCTATAACAAAATGCCTGAAACTGGGTAATCTATAAGAGAAATTTAGCTTGGGCAACATAGGGAGACCCCATCTCTACAAAAAACAAAAAATTAGCAGGCATGGTAGCATGCACCTATAGTCCCAGCTACTCAGGAGGCTGAGGTGGGAGGATCACTTGAGCCCAGGAAGTCAAGGTAGCAGTGAGCCGTGATCCCACTATTGCATTCCAGCCTGGGTGACAGAGTGAGACAATGTCTCAAAAAAATAAAATAAAATAAAAGAACAGGAATTTATTTCCTCACAGTTCTGGAGTTGGGAATTCCAAGATCAAGGCACCAGTAGGTCGATGTCGGGGAAGGGCTATTCTCTGCTTTCAAGATGGTGCCTTGTGGTTTGTCCTCACATGGCAAAGGAGGGAAAGGAGAAACAGGGACAAACAGTGTTCATAGCAGCCCTTTTATGCATAAATTGCTAATCGCGTTCACAAGAGCAAATCCCTCAGGACTTTGTCACCTCCTAAAGGCCCCACCTCTTAATATGATCATGTTACCAGTTTAGTTTCAACACATGAATTCTGGGGGGACATTCAGACCATAGCAGGGAGTATTCTCATTCCCATCTTAACAATCTTAAGCCTTTTGCTCCATGAACATGGGATGTTTTTCTGTTTATTTAGATCTTCTTTACTTTCTTTCTTTCTTTGTCTGTTTCTTTCTTTCTTTCGAGATAGAGTCTCGCTCTGTCGCTAGGTGCCAGGCTGGAGTGCAGTGGCGCGATTTCGGCTCACTGCAACCTCCGCCTCCTGGGTTCAAGCAATTCTCCTGCCTCAGCCTCCCAAGTAGCTGGGACTACAGGTGCGCACCACCATGCCCCGCTAATTTTTGTATTTAAGTAGAGATGGGGTTTCACCATGTTGGCCCGGATGGTCTTGATCTCTTGACCTCGTGATCCGCCTGCCTTGACTTCCCAAAGTGCTGGGATTACAGGCGTGAGCCACTGTGCCCAGCCTCCTCTCTCTCTCTCTCTCTCTCTCTCTCTCTCTCTCTCTCTCTTTTTTTTTTTTTTTTTTTAGATATAATCTCGCTCTGTCACTAGACTGGAGTGCAGTGGCAGAATCTTGGCTCACTGTAGCCTCTGCCTCCTGGGTTCCAGCGATTCTCCTGCCTCAGCCTTCTGAGTAGCTGGGACTACAGGCATGCACCACCATGCCCAGCTAATTGTGTTTTTAGTAGAGACAAGGTTTCACCATATTGGCCAGGCTGGTCTCAAATTCCTGACCTCATGATACACCCATCTTGGCCTCCCAAAGTGCTGGGATTATAGGCATGGGCTGGCACGCCTGGCCTAATTTCTTTTAACAAATGTTAATCCAAAAATCTGAAATCCAGAATGCTCCAAAACCCAAAATTTTCTGAGCACTGACATGACAGCACCAGTAGAAAATTCCACCCCCATCCTCACGTGATGGCTCGCAGTCAAAACACAATCAAACCCTTGTTTCATGCACAAGATTATTTAAAATATTGTATAATTACTCTCAGGCTATGTGCATAAGCATATATGAAACACAAATTTTATGTTTAGACTTAGGTCCCATCTCCAAGATTTCTCATGTATATGCAAATATTCCAGAATCAAAAATATAGAGAGAGAAAAATTTGAAACACTTTTGGACCCAAGCATTTTGGATAAGGAATTCTTGTATTTTGCAGTGTTCACAATATAAACTATAATACAATATAAACAATATAAGCTAAAATATGCAATTTGCACTTTTGTTGTTAAATTTACTACTATTTTATTCTTTTTGAGCCACTATAAATGGGACTGCATTCCTGTTAGTTTTTTTTAATCTCTTTTCTTTTTTAAGAAATGGAGACGTAGACCAGGTGCGGTGGCTCCTGCCTTTAATCCTAGCACTTTGGGAGATGGAGGCAGGTGGATTGCCTGAGCTCAGGAGTTCGAGACCAGCCTGGACAACACGGTGAAACCCCGTCTCTACTAAAATACAAAAAAATAGCTGGGCATGGCTTCGAGCATGTGAGTCCCAGCTACATGGGAGGCTGAGGCAGGAGAATTGCTTGAACCCAGGAGGCAGAGGTTGCAGTGAGCCGAGATCGTGCCACTGCACTCCAGCCTGGGTGACAGAGCAAGAATCTGTCTCAAAAAAAAAAAAAAGAACTGTTGCTCAGGCTGACCTCAAACTCCTGGGCTTAAGTAATCCTCTGCCTCAGCCTCCTGGGCAGCAGGAACTAGAGGAGTATGCCACTGTGCCTGGCTAGATGTGTGTTTTCTTTTTTTTTGGTGATGGAGTCTTGCTCCGTCATCCAGGCTGGAGTGCAGTGGCACGATCTTGGCTCACTGCAACCTGCAACTTCTGCTACCCGGGTTTCAGAGATTCTCCTGCCTCAGCCTCCCAAGTAGCTGGGACTATAGGTGCATGCCACCACACTCAGCTAATTTTTGTATTTTTAGTAGAGGCAGGGTTTTGCCATATTGGCCAGGCTGGTCTCAAACTCCTGACCTCAAGTGATCTGCCTGCCTCAACCTCCCAAAGTGTTAGGATTACAGGCATGAGCCACTACGCCTGGCCAGTACTATCAATTTTAATTATTAAAGAAATTATATAATTAAAGGTTTGCTCAATTAAACAGACCTTCCCTGGATTAATAGTAATTAGGTTTTTATTGTCATTATCTTGGAAATTGCCTTGCTGTGGACCTGTGAGCACAGACTTATTTATATATATATATATATTTAAAAATCTCATGGATTTTTTTTTTTAACAGAGATGAACTCGGGGATTATCAAGTTCAAATGGTACACTTTGAAGGTAACAAACAATTCTTCAGGCTGGGGGAGGGGAAGCCCTAATTTGTAGCACTTGCCCCTTGGCGTGGTGTAAATACTCCCACTGTGGCTGATTTCAGGCCGCCTCTGTGATGTCACTGAACAGGGAGGGTAGAGACGTGCGCGCCAGTTCCCGCCCTCCTGTAAGAGCCAGCCTCGTACGCCGCTGTGTGCAGCCCCTTTTGTTTGCGTTCTAAGGAGGAGCATACGGTCCATGATTCTTTCTGGGGCGAAACTGGTTTTAATTCATCTCCAGGGGCAGACACAGCCCTGAGAGAGAAGGCTGCATGGATGTGAGAGGGGACTGTTTTTGCCTAATCTTTGCAGAGCTTGAGGTCAGCAGTGGACAAAGCAAAGGGATTTCTGTGTGGATTGCAGAGAAGAGCAGGGCAGGAAGTAGAAAGAGCAGGGAAGTCCCCGCCCTGTGAGAAGGGCCACCCAGCAGGAGCCTTCTCCAGGTTCTGATACTCCTGAATGCTCAGAGAGCCTCCATTTCCTTCTGAAAGGGTTGCCTGGTATCTGGCAGAGAGCACAAGAAGTTCACAAGGTTTTGGGAGTCGGGAGATTTGCCCCAAGTCAGACATCTCTGCTGTCACCCTCTGGACCCTCATCCCTGCCAGCGGTGCCCCTGAGGCCTGGGTCTCTGTGACCATGTGGCAGAGCAACTGCAGCTGGAGCCCACATCGGAGCTGGCATGCAGAGTCGCAGAGTGCCCCTTCCGGCTGTCAGTCCTCCAGCCTGGCATCACACCCCATAGCAACCCCCAGCAATGCCTTAGCAGTGCTTAAGAGGGTCCCAGACAGCCCTCGCCTCGGTTCTCCCACCTGCTGGCCACCAGCGACTCCTCCTAGTAAGGAGGTCCGTCCAGATGTCAGGGGATCCTCAGGCTGGGACACCAGACCTGGACAGCAAGGGAGGAGTCCCTCCACTCCACACCTCATGGCAGGGGGAGCTTCCTGGGGGACTCCATGACACTTCTTCTTCTGGCACCGGCCCCTGTACCTTGACCTTCAGTGTCTCAATTTAGTCTGAACTTCCTGAGTCACCACTGTTCCATTCCTTCTGTCACCTCAGAGGCCAAGGCTCGCTGCTTAGCCAAGGTGATCAGGACAGGGCTGTGGCCAGTACTAATGGAAGGTGGGCCCTGCCACCAGGGCCAGCTCTACCTGCTGCCTCCCGGGAGCCCATGTCCCCTCCACTTCTGCCTCCACAGTCTTTGCTCGTTTATTGCAAACATGGCCGAAACCCACCCTGAGGCTGGGCACGGTGGCTCATGCCTGTAATACCAGCACTTTGGGAGGCCAAGACAGGCCAAGATAGGCGGATCACCTGAGGTCATGAGTTCAAAACCAGTCTGGCCAACATTTCTACTAAAAATACAAAAATTGCTAGGAGCAGTGGCTCACGCCTGTAATCCTAGCACTTTGAGAGGCCGAGGCAGGCGGATCACGAGGTCAGCAGTTCGAGACCAGCCTGGTCAATATGGTGAAACCCCATCTCTACTAAAAGATATGAAAATTAGCCAGGTAATATTAGCCAGGTGTGGTGGTGTGCGCCTCTAATCCCACCTACTTGGGAGGCTGAGGCAGGAGAATTGCTGGAGCCTGGGAGGTGGAGGTCGCAGTGAGACAAGATCACGCCACTGCACTCCAGCCGGGGCAGTAGAGTGAGACTCCATCTCAAGATAAACAAACGAAAACCCACCCCGAGTTTAAAAGAAAAATGCTAATAAATGCTTGCTGGGCTGTCTCAGGGGTGGCCACGGAGCTCCCATGCCTCCCACAGATGAGGACGGGGAGGCCCTGGCCAAGTGCTGAATGCCTCTGTAAGGGCGGGGACTCCAGACCCACCCAGTGGAGCTGGGGCTGCTGGCCGTGATAAACACAGCCTTACCTGGCAATGCCCGCCTCCACTGGCTGCCAGCTTTGACAGACAGCCCCGCTGCCACTGCCCCCTTCAAGCAGGCCACACTCACAGGTGCTCTGTACGGACAGCGGAAGTTTGAGAAGACAGGACCCAGTGAACAGGCACTTGCTGAGGGCGGGGCTTCACGTGTCAGGCCCAGATGTGGCCACAGGCACAGCATGCGTCCCTCAGCCCTGCCACCTCTGCTGCCCTCCAGGGTGACCCTGGGTCCAGCTGATCGGAAGCACTGCTTTCTGGAGCAGCCACTTATGCTTTTATTTTTTCTTTTCTTTTTTTTTTTTTTTTTTTTTTGAGTTTCGCTCTGTTGCCCAGGCTGGAGTGCAGTGACGCGATCTTGGCTCACTGAAACCTCCAGTCCAAGTGATTCTCCTGCCTCAGCCTCCTGAGTAGCTGAGTTGGAGCTGTGGGCCTCCACTTAGTACTATCAATTTTAATCACCTAGGACCTCCTCAGTGATTGAAATTGATAGTACTAAGTGGACGTCCAGGCATCCGCCATCACGCCCCGCTAAATTTTGTATTTTTAGTAGAGACAGCGTTTTGCCATGTTGACCAGGCTAGTCTCAAACTCCTGACCTCATGTGATCCGCCCGCCCAAAGTGCTGGGATTACAGACATGCGCCACAGCACCCGGCCCTGCTTGTTGATTTTGAAATCAATGCAAGTTTTTACAAATGTCTGCACAAAAATGTCCATATTGGTGGGTCCCAGCTCCTCAGGATCTGAGGTGACAGCAGCTGCAGAGAGGACACAGCTCCCCCAACACTGCTTTCCAAGGGAGACCTGCCCCACCCCGAGGCCTCCCATGTCTCCTCCCTCCTCTGACAGTCAGGTCCAGGGGGCTCTGGAGAGGGCAGTGGCCCACCCTCCACACATGCTGCACAGTACCCTGGCAATGAGGAAGGAAGGGCAAAGGTTGGGGAAAACCAGACGTCAATTTCTTGACCAGCCACAGCTGGCGCAGCATGGTTATTTTAGCCCTGGTGGAGCGCCCACAAATCAAGGCTGTCCCCAGCAGTGAGGCTGTGAGGGCTCTGACATGATCTCATGGTGCTCCTCCCTTGAACCATCCCAGAGAAAGCTGGCTGTCACCTTCAAGAACCAACGCTTCTGCTGGGACTCTAGCAGAACCTGTCCTGCTGCTGCAAGGTCAGGCAGCCTTGGGGACAGTCCCTGCAGAAATGTCAGGAGCCTTTTTCTGCATAAAGCATCTCAGAGCTTACAGCACCTCCTTGGTGGTGGCTATGCTCACAGCCTGAGACATGGGACCTCGGTCTCACTTGGATCGTGTACCACAGGTCCTAATGCCTTATCTGTTCCAGCCACAAAAGCTTTCACTGCTGGTTGGAGCCCTGCAACCATTCAGGCTTCTGAGCCACCTGGAAGGCAATGACAATGAAAACTTGGCTTTAAAAAGCTGACATGGGCTAGACACAGTGGCTCACACCTGTAATCCCAGCACTTTGGGAGGCTGAGGCCGGTGGATCATGAGGTCAGGAGATCTAGACTATCCTGGCTAACACTGTGAAAACCTGTCTCTACTAAAATTACAAAAAAATTAGCTAGGCTTGGTGGCATGCGCCTGTAGTCCCCGCTACTCGGGAGGCTGAGGCAGGAGACTCGCTAGAACCAGGGAGAGGGAGGTTGCAGTGAGCTGAGATCGTGCCACTGCACTCCAGCCTAGGTGACGGAGCAAGACTCCATCTCAAAAAAAATAAATAAAAAATAAATAAAGCTGATACGGGCTCAGCCATGGAGTTGCTGAGATGCAGCTCACAACCCTGCAGGCCTACGGCGGGATTCCACCCAGGAGAAGGTCCTGGAGGTGGCCACGCAGGCTCAGCAAAATGAGCCGGGAGGGGTGGGACCGTTGCCAGGAGAGCAGGGCCAGGTTCAGTGCACAGGTTCTGGTGGGCAGGGCTCCCCCCCACCAGCCTTCATCGCCCATCTGAGATTGGCCTCCTTCACTCCCATTCTCTGGGACTTCCTTACTGCGTTAGAGACTCAAGAAGACCTTTTCTCATCCATCCCAGGTGGACCCGCCTTTCCCGACTCTCCAGGAGGGAGGTCGGCTCTCGCTCAGGCCTGCAGGGTCCCTGGTGCCGCAGCCCCTCTGGCTGGAAGGCCCCCTGCGTGCAGCCCCGCTCTCCAGCCCCGCGCTGCTCTGAATGAGTTCATTATTTCTCAGCTCGCCCTGGCCGCCAGGCTGGCAGTTCTTTGGGCTGGCGGGGCCCGGGAGCTGTCAGCCTGCCAAATCCAGTTGTTTGACTTCACGTTTCAAGGCCAAGTCCTTTCAGGAAAGTTCTCTCCATCCCACCACTCCACCCCGCCCCCCGCCCTTAGAAAAATAAATGTGTGATTGACTGGCTTTGCAGGTTTCAATCCATGGCTCTTTCCACAGAATAGTGTGAACAGCTCATTCGCTCGTCCACGTGACGTCCTGCTCCCAGACCCTCTCTCTCTCCTTCCATAGCCACGTGAGATGGAAGTGGGAGAACATGGTGTGTGAGCATTATCGGGGTGGGTGTGAAACAAGCACTGGCTTTGGGCGAGGTCTGCAAAGGAAAGCACCCCACTGCCAGGCTGCTCGGGAGCGGCTCCCACCCTTGACCACGGGAAGTGCTGGAACCCCACGCCTGAGGGCAACTTTCTTGGGCTCTGAAGGCACCTCTCATGCTCTGAGCCAAAAAGATGTCTCCTGACCCAGTATTCTGAGTTGAGGTCTGATGCAGGCATGGGCGATGGTGAGCGTCCCCAGGCTGCCCCAAGACAGCCTGTGTGACCCCATTAGGGGACTTGGCTCACCTGCCAAGACCGCACCCAGTACCTGTCCCGTGTCATGGCTGTACTTGTCACTTCTAGGCTGGGAGCTCCAGGTGAGGGGACAGAGTTGGTCCTGTCTGCTCAGGACATTCCCTACCCACACAATGCACCTTTCCCAAGAGGCGCCAACAAGGCTCAACTGAGCCTCACTGTGACTGAGGGAAGCAATGTCCCCTTCCTCGGCCTGCTTCTCTGTCCACAAAACAAAGGCCAGATCATTAGCGTGCACACTTGGAGGGGCAGGATGGCTTTGAATCCATCTGGTTGTGCCCTGTGAACTCAAGGGCTGGGACTGTGTGGTTGGTAAACACTGCCATGGGCCTCCTTCCCAGGAAACAGGATCCCCATCCCAGACAGAAGCGGTCTCGCCCATCCGGGGCCTGAGAGCATCATTCCTTTGTGAAGTTTCCACCAGACCCAAACGTGAGGAATTCCTGTTTCCTCAACTCCCTCGAGTGGGGAACACAGAGCAGCCTCCCAAAGCGGGTGTGGAATGTGCAGGAAATAGGCTGGGGGAGGGGGGCACGGTGGGTGGGTGTTAACTGCTGCTTCAGGGTCAGTGGGGCTGAGGCAGGGAGGGAGAACCCCCGTGCCTGACCAGTGGCCTGCGGCTGCTAGGGCTCCAGCAGGCATGGCCTGAGCAGCTGGTGAGGGAGGGGGCCTCAGGGAGAAAAGACAAAAGCTGGGGTGCCCCTGAAGGTGGGACAGAGCTGGGGCAGTCAGGGGCTCTCCCACAGGTGCAGGCCTGGGGCTGGAGGACAGAGTCCCTACCACCCCCTACCCCCACCTCCCCCACCATGGAAGCAGTGTCGGGGTGGGCTTCTGAGGATGAGGCAGCCTGGCTCCTACCCCTGGGCTGTCCCCTGACCCCTGGTTTCTCTGGAAGCCTGGGGTTCCAGGAAGCCCAGACAGAGAACATCAGGTTTGGGACAGTCACTGTGGACACTGAGGACCCAAAGGGACTTGCCCGAGGCCGCACAGCAGGTGGCCAGCATTGTGTCGGTGTCTCTGTTACCCCCTCCTCTGCTTGCTTTGGGTTGATTTTGTGCCCCTTTTCTACTTTCTTAAGATGGGAACTTCAATGATTGATTTCAGATCTTTCCTCTCTTCTAACAACCGTTTGGTGCTATAAATTTCCCTCTGAGTCCTGCTTTAGCTGCATCCTAACTTCTGATACCAGGCAGGGGTAACTGTTCTGACCTCCGCAGCTGATTCCAGAGAGCAGCCACATTTGAGAAACATTCTCATCTCTCTGATCTTGGGTCTCCGACAATAGAGCTAGCAACACTTCCCGGTTCTGAGGGCTCTGAGGAGCAAATTAGACTCTGCCTGCTGGTGAAGAACTTTGTTTAGGGACAATTTAAGATGCCAGGAGGTTCATCTGCTCCCCTCCCTTCTTCTCCCCTCCTTGTAACGCACCCTGGGCCAGTCAGCACTCAAGTTTCTATGATTAAATAAACAAGTAAAATTAGTCGAGAAATGAAATCTTGGGGTGGGGGGACAGTAAGAGGAGGTGAGTCCTATGGATGTTTAACTGCAATATAAAGCCCCATTTGGCCGGGCGCGGTGGCCCATGCCTGTAATCCCAGCACTTTGGGAGGCCGAGGCGGGTGGATCACGAGGTCAAGAGATCGAGACCATCCTGGTCAACATGGTGAAACCCCGTCTCTACTAAAAATACAAAACATTAGCTGGGCATGGTGGTGCATGCCTGTAATCCCAGCCACTCAGGAGGCTGAGGCAGGAGAATTGC